>NC_049208.1:12926071-13213571 GCF_013347855.1 Anguilla anguilla | reverse complement strand
TTGGGTTAGGGTTACAGCTAGGGTTAGGGTTACGGCTGGGGTTAGTGTTCGGGTTACCGCTAGGATTGGAGTTAGGTGAGGCCTAGGGTTAGATTTTTGGTTTCAGCTAGGGTTAGGGTTAGGGTTAACGCTAGGGTTAGGGTTATGCTTGCCGCTAGGTTTAGGGTTAGGGTTACCACTATGGTTAGTGTTACGGCTAGGGTTTGGGTTAGGGTTTGGGTTTCGGCTTGGGTTAGGCTTAGGGTTACGGCTAGGGTTAAGATTGCCAATAGTGTTAGGGTTAGCGTTACTCCTGGGATTGTGGTTACTGTTACTCCTAGGTTTAGGGTTAGGGTTACCGCTAGGGTTAGGGTTAGGATTTTCCGCTTCGGTTAAGGTTATGGTTACCGCTTGGGTATAGGGTTAGGGTTACCGCTACCTTTAGGTTTAGGTTTAGGGTTAGGGTTATGGTTTTTACTAGGGTTAGGGTTACGTTTAGGGTTACTGCTTGGATTAGGGTTAGGGTTACCTCTAGGATTTGGGTTACTGTTACTGCTAGTTTTAGGGTTAGGGTTACCACTAGGGTTAGGATTAGGGTTCCAGCTAGGTTTTGGGTTAGGGTTATTGTTATGGTTAGGGTTACCGCTTGGGTTAGGGTTACGGTTACCGCTATGGTTTGGGTTAGGGTTATGGCTAAGTTTAGTTTTAGGGTTACCGCTAGGGTTAGGGTTTATGGTGAAGGCCAGGGTTAGGGTTAGACTTAACACTAGGCTTAGGGTTAGGGTTACGGCTACGGTTAGGTTTAGGGTTACCGCTAGGGTTAGGGTTAGGGTTTCCGCTTGGATTTGGGTTACTGTTACTGCTAGGTTTAGGGTTAGGGTTACCACTTGGGTTAGGGTTGGGGTTACCTCTAGGGTTTGGGTTTCCGCTAGGATTAGTGTTAAGGTTGCCACTAGGGTTAGGGTTTCCACTACTTTTGGAGTTAGGGTTACCGTTAGGGTTAGCGTTAGCGTTACCGCTAGGGTTAGGGTTTCCTCTAGGCTTAGGGTTACCATTTGGGTTTGCGTTACGGTTACCGCTAGGTTTAGGGTTAAGGTTACCGCTAGGGTTATGGTTAGGGTTACCTCTAGGCTTTGGGTTACCATTTGGGTTTGGTTTAGTGTTACTGTTAGGGTTAGGGTTTGGGTTACCGCTAGGGTTAGGGTTAGGGTTACTGCTAGTGTTAGGGTTTGAATTACAGCTACAGTTAGGGTTACCATTAGGGTTAGGCTTAGGGTTACCGCTAGGGTTAGAGTTAGGCTAGAGGACAATAAGCCCAACACTGAAGTGTCAAGCAGGCACAGGTACTGGTAAAACAATCTCTATTTTTGTTTGACAACACCACAGGAACGATCATGTATATGAGGGAGTGGGTGGCGGGAGCACTTAGGCACGTCCCGCGTGTGGATCGAACCACCAACCCTTCATCTTCCAGACAACTGCTCTGGCAGGGGGGAGAGAAAAAAAATTTTTTCGGAGGGATAGTAAGTACTTAGTATAGGGGGGCGGGGAGTCCATAGGTTAAGTGTAGGCTGAATCTAGTAGTTGTGTTAAGGTTAGAACAAGAGACTGGGTGGAATTGCTCCTTGTTAAACTCTATTATTTTATTCAGGTACTCTACCAGGCCTGATGATGATATTCCTCTTACAAGAATAATTATCTCTTATAAGTATCAATATTAATATCATATCACAAAACCATGTGAGTGTTCGTATTATTCAACAGGCATGCAAGTAATTATAGAAATACAAAACATAAAAATCTAATATGTACACTGTCCTTTAACTCTTGTAGTTATACCCTTAATTATTTTATTCAATGCATAAACCATGACCAGGATATTGCCTGCAGTACCATTTGGACACTAGGTCAAGACTCTAACTGGTGAGAATTATGACTCTATTATTTTCTTCAGGTACTCTACTAGGCCAGATGGGGATGTACCTCTTTATCCTGGGAAGAAGGGAAAGCTTACAAGAATACTTATTATCTAATAAATATCCATATTAATGCAATATCACAAAACCAGGTGAGTACTCACACTATTAATCAGGCATGCAAGTAATTATAAAATACAACACACCTAGTATATTCACTGTCTTATAATTCTTGTAGTTATACCCTTAATTCTTTTATTCAATTCATAAACCATGACCAGAATATTGCCTGTAGTACCCCTTGGAAGCTAGGTCGGTTGGTTTAGGGCTTTGCCTTTGTTCTGCAGCTTTTGTCAGCGATCTCCAAAAACTGTTGGTGAGTGGAAAATCAAGGCTACAATCGTGTAGTGTGAACTCTGCATAAGTTGCCCATGGAAGAAAGAAAATGTGTCTGAGCCGTATTTGGCCTTTGGTTGTGACCTGCTTTGGCAGATACAGTTGTTGGTGATAAGCTTCTCCCTCTGACTCCATTTGCTTCTCTCTTCTTGTTCTCTTCACTCCTCTCCAACTGTCCTGTAACTTATTTTCAAGACTCACCATTCCAGTGTGATAAACCTGAAGAGTGAATATTTATAACAGGATGTATACCACCAGTGACTTGTTCGGATGTAGAAGGACACTTTCATTAAGGGGCAAGATGAAATCTGGAGGGCGGTATGAAGTCAGGCAAAATCTGTACTCTGGAAAAGGAGTATAATGAGCTGGCTCTACAGTGTGAAAGGGGTAGAATGAGCCAGCCTGGTTCCAGCTCTAAGGTGGAAAAGGGTTATGAAAGTGCAGTGACAAATATTCTTGGCTTTTGTCTTCACTGTTCAAAGCCTGGCATCCTGGGAAATTGAAATCCCATGACCTTATTTCCTCTTCCTTCCTCTAATAGCTCAACAGGCTGTTTGTTCTCACAAAACTGGATTAAAGTGCATGTTTACAATCTAATCAACACCTTGCCCACCTGCCACGCTGGTGACAACAAATTGAAAGCAATAAGATCTAAACCTGGAGTAGTACCAAGAGACAGCTTTGTTCTGCTTGGCTTGTGATGTTCCTGAAAGCCTGATGCCTTCGCAATCAGACAGAACAATCAAAAATACCTGCAGGGTAAAAATCAATAAAATCAAGGAAGTCATTGCCAGAGCTTTGTTTTTTTTTTTCTTTTTTTTTTTTGAAGTGCAGGGGCAGCTGCTTCCAGTGTCCTGCATTAGCTGGAGAGAGCCCTGACAAGCATGCATTCTTTTAGACAACAGTAAATCTGTTGAGCTGCATAGTCATTAGGTCAGAAGAATACACTTCATGCGCTGCAGCGGTAGGGAGAATGCAGGCATCTGATTGGCCAGAAGAGGTCGTATTATCATGAAGAGATGCCAATCACCACCCATGGGCTACCAGTCAGTTAAAACTGGCGCATTAATGTCACTATTACAGCATCATATTTAAAACTTAATTTATACTGTAGTTTACAATGTAATCATTTGATAGGTTCTTTGAGCCAAAGCAACTTCCAAAAGTGCAGTTATACAAATAAAAATGAAATGAGCATGGTTATCAAATATCAGCAGAATGAAAAATGTGGAAAAATACAAATAGTGGGGAAAAAAGCAAAAATCCTAAATTCATTTTTAAATTCAAATGCATGGGCACTAATGCTTATTTAACAACCAATGTGAAACTACTGCATAAAAATGTGTTTGAAGATATTTATTTAGAAGTCTAAATTTAGTCTACACTAACAGCAAAAAAAAAAAAAAAAAACTATAGCCTTATGTCCAAAAAGTTAAATGCATTACTTCTAAATACAATTTTTTTTATTTAGATAAATATGAAATCATGTTAATTAAACTACCATGGTGAAATAAAAACGTTTTTGAATCCATATATTTGGTTATGATGAAAAATATGTTGCCATGAGGAACTATCAGAATATGAAAGTCTACAGTCTTCCTGAAAGTGAAAAAAACTGTCATCTTTTCATTCAGGTGTTGAGAAAACATATTTATTCAGCAACCACAATAAAAAAAAAAGGCAAACCTGTTTTTACATCTATGGTTACACATCTGTTTCAGTGAAAAAATGTCATAATTCATAGTGCAAAATGTTAAAAAAAGCAAACATTCTAAATATTTCATTTTCTTCATTCAGTGGATGAAAAATTGTATTATTCATTAACTACAGCGTAATAAATAAATGGAAATGTGTTTAAAGACATTTAAAGAATCAGGAAACTGAAATCTAGTAGTAATGTAGTAATTAACAATAGTCCAAGCCCTTGACAATAAACAACACAGTGCTGCTCTTTTTGTTGACCTTTCAAAGGCCTTTGATGCATTTGACCATGGTTGCATCAAAGGCCTTCATCTTAATTGATAGATTAAGGGACATTGGTTTTGGGTCTGCTGCAGTGGATTGGTTTTCAAATTATATTTCCAATAGAACCCAAACGTTATCTGTTGAGGGCCTAAAGTCCTCTTTTCTGTGAGCAACCAAGGAGTTATTCAAGGCTCCATCCTGGGTCCTGTGTTATTTTCTATGTATATTAATAATCTTTTTCATGTTTTAGTCAACTCACAATGTAATATCCACTTATATGCTGATGACACACTTCATGCCCCCACCCTTGCCCAAGCCTCAAATAAGTCAAACCGTTTTTAATTATATTCAGTCTGCACCTTTCGATCTGGAGCTGGTCCTTAATGCAGGCAAAACTAAATGTCTTGTGCTTTCGAAGTCTCATTCTCAGTCCTTAGATGCATTGAAAATCACCACTCAAGATAGCAAGTGCACCTTGCTAAAAATACCATGGGATCTGGTTTGATGATAGGTTTAGTTTTAAATTGCATATAGATAAACTAATTAAGACACTGAGAATAATGTGGAGCTTCTATTTCAGGAATAAATCTGGTTTTAGTTATAAAATCAAGAGTGAACTCATTTTAGATATACTTTATATGCATGCTTTCTCCTCTACTTTGCATGACCTTGGATACGGTTTACCATAGTGCTTTGCACTTCATTTCTGCGCCAAAATCCTTAACCCATCATTGTCCCAACTAAGCTAGCAAACTGAAGTTAACAAATACAACAGCTATTAACAATTAACAACAGTTTAAGAATTACATATTCAAGTTATGCAATTGAAATTAAGTTTCTGTGGGCACTAATTCTGCCAGTAAATTAGACTATTCCCTTTCTTTTTCAAATAGTAGTGGCTAAATTGGAGGCAGTTTTGCTGCAGTCCACATCAAAAAGTCACAACCACACACTGAGAGAAATCTCTTGAAATGTACGTCTTGAAAATGTTTTGAAAAAATACTGAGGACACAACCTCACTGTCCTAAATGGTGGTTAAGGCCATGATAGCGTATTAAAAAAAGAGGGATTTGAATCACGTTCGTTGTCTTGTGAATTTTTAAGTGAAACCGTCACCACACGCAGCTTATTCTGAAAAGCCCATGATCGGCAAAATGCCATAAATCATTACGATAAAAAACGGACCTGTAATCGTAAAGCAAAAGCGGCCCATTTGAAGCTCTACACTGACGCTGTGTGGCGAGGAATGGGAATAGCACATCCACTGAAATAACTGGAATACCAGCAGGTGGTAAATGACGAACTGCGATAACGTCAGTTGCTGTGGAACAAAGACCTCCACCGCCACCCTTATTTCTGAGATGTCTCCTTAAAAATGTATTTTACATTGTCAAAAAAAAAAACTTCATGAAAGAGCTCCATTTTCCCTAGATCAGAATATTACTTTGATCAAGCATAAAATCGTATATATCCCCAAGATAGCCTAAATAAATAAAATAAATTGCTGAAGATATATTCTATATTCCTTAGCTCAAGTCTCTGAATCTAATCTTCAAAGTCAGATATTCAAATGCGCGAAAATAGGTTAATTTCCCACTGAAGTATTTTACCAGTCCTTTTGTATCACCCAAGGGTGTCAAATTAAGGGGTCGTCCACATGGCTATAGCTGTTGAGCATGCAATGGATTTGCAAGGCTCTCTGGATTCCAAGCAATGGACACAGTTTCACAAACTTCTAGACAACACACACACCATCAGCTGATGAGGTGTAAGGTCTTCTGAGGGAGGTGTTTGGAACAGAGCCACATGCACACTCACATACACACAAACACACAATGTCTGCCCACAGTAATGATTTTATTTTTTTAACGTTTTTGTTTATTTTAAACTATTTACTCTGTTATTTATCCAACCTTATTTGTCTGCTGTGTTTGTTGTTGCACCACTTTCTCTACTACTGCCGTTTACCCAAATTTTTATCTTGATTTTAGTTTTGTCCTTAGGTCTTGAATGTTTTTTTTTTAATCCTTCAATCACCCTGTTTTTTCTGTCTTTTTATGTACAGCACATTGAGTTGCACCTGCTGTCAGCAATGTGCTTTATAAACAAAGTTTGATTGATTGATTGATTGATTAATTGATACACACAGACACACACTCAGCAGGCACACCAATTACCTGTTGTGAGAAATTCCCTTCTTGGAGAGCTGGTGTGTATGCAAAGCATTTTTTTCACAAGTACCCTGGCTCCAAGAACTTATTAGCTCTATATATAAACAATGTTTTACTTATAGATTTGGCCACAGTTAATCCTTTCATATAGGGACACAGAAACTGTTTTCAGTCATTATTAATGCACTTGCCAATAAATCTGGCTCAAATGTCAGATCAGGCAAAATACTGTTTAAAGTTAATAAAATAAAATAGGGGTAGAAATTGAAATGAAATCCAGAAACAGATGACCCTGCTAGCTGACCAGATATGCTGTACTACTAATTACAGTTTAGAATGAGAATTAATTTTGTGCTTGAAATGAGTAGTGCGAGTTTTATGGTTTGTCAATCTACTGTGTACTGAGTCATATTACATATATGCTATTACATGTATAATATAGTTTCTGAGTCACCTTGCACCTGAGTATTACATACAATCAACTTCTGGTTTCCCACTCACTCATCAGGCTTGTTTGTAGATTTAAATTCTATCCCTTCAAAACGCCATGCATAAAACTACAACCACCATCATGCTGCTCTTCACTGCTGACACTTTACCCTGAGGATGCACCCAATCAGTGTCAGGGTCTCCCTCGGCAAAAAGACAGGACTCCCCCTGGTAAAGTGCCAACTAAATTTAATAAATTAATTTACATTTTCTTCCATTTTAAAGATATACAATTCACATTCTTTTAATCAAAGTTTTTTTTGTTTGTTTTTTTTAAGTGTAATTTCAGTTTCGCATATTTACACATGTACACCTGTGGGGGGCATTGTTTAAAGCAGGGTGAAGGGAGGGCCACAGAGAGGAAGGGGCAGCGAGTTTGGGTGTGGGATGGGGCCAGCCAGGGAGTGATCCCCGGAGGAGAAGCGGGCACTTCGCTCAAGGGGAGCTGGGCGGGGGTGCGGGGCTGGATTTGCCCGTCTTGCGCTCGTAGTTCACAAGTCTCTGCCCGACCAGGTACCTGGAACGAGAGAGGGAGAAAGTGAGGACGGAGAAAGTGAGAGGGGAAGAGGAAATAGAAAGAAATTAAAGATGAAGGGAGGGAGGGAGGAAGGGACAGAGGTAGTGAGGTAGGAAGGGGAAGAGAGAGAGAGGGAGAGAGAGAGGGGGAGGACTGACTTGTCGTTCTTGATGTGCTCGTAGAGGCGCTTGAACTGTCGGAGCTGGAAGGAGAGGATTCCCATGAGCACCACCACCATCAGGAGGAAGGGGTAGATCCGCCGCTGCACCAGGTTCTGCATCTCCATGGTAACGCCTGCAGAACGACAGCGCTGCGATGAGACTTCATTTCATCCCCTCTATCTGCACATGCGTGTGCACACACGCAGGCACACACGGGCATGCACACACAAACACACACACGCAGACAGACTCGCATACACAGACAGACAGACAGACAGACAGACACACAGACACGCACAGGCACACACAGACACGCACAGCATGCATGAAAGCACATGGAGACACACACATGCACAGGGACATGGAGCTGACGGGGGGGGTAGAGACGCACCCATGAGGGGCACGATGCCTGCGGCGATGACATAGGGCACGCAGAGGGACAGCAGCAGCACGGCCATCACCGGGGCCGCCAGCTTGCGGATTATGAAATGCAGGTCGATGTTGCGGATCCCGTTGGCGTACACCTGAAAGACAGGGCGGGGGGGGGGGGGGGGGGGAGGTGCACGTGTTCAGGAGCGAGAAAAATATCCAAATATTTAACAAGCAGGAAACTATTCAGAATAATCAAAGAGCCACAATTCACAGTCAAAGTGATGGCAGCTGCCATGACATTCTCCACACAGACAGAGTCAGGAGAAAGAGGCGGGAGGGTCTTTGTATTGTAAAAGGTATGTGTGACCATATTCCACAGAAACACAGCTAAAGAGCAGATCCTTTAGGAAGGGAGGGGTCACACCTGCTCAATGACGGTCTTCAGCCACCACTGAGGGCCCATGAGGGTGATGGCAGCGATTATTTTGGCGTGGAGAACTCCCAGAGCCCAGTCCTGTGTGGCAGAGACATGAGAAAACTCTTCAGTTTGTGAGGATGTGTGCACAACAGACTGTTCCTAGATCAGCCAGATTACTAAGCATGTAGGAGGTGTGCACACAACAGACTGTTCCTAGATCCGCTAGTTCACTAAGCACATGGGATGTGTGCGCACAACAGTTTTTAAATCAGCTGTTTTGCTTCTTGAATGATCTTGCATTCCATTGCATCAGATCAGAGGAGTGTGCATGGAGACACTAATTTCAGGTGAAAACTGCATTCCTATCGTGGCTTGAATGCGAGTCCCATGAGTAAGTTTGAGCGTTGATGGCACGTACACACCTGCCAGGGGTAAAAGAGGGGTGTCTGGTCCAGGGGGACCCGCAGAGGAGCCACTATGACCAGGTCAAAGAGCAGGCCCAGAAGGAGCGGGATCAGACCGGCCAGCATCACCGCCACGATCAGCGTCTTCACGATCTAAAAACATCAGCGCAACGCACGGCGATCAGCCTAAAGATCTGAAAACTCCCTCATGCGCTCTAATGCCTCCACAGTCAACTTTCAGCCCTGCAGTGTAGACTAATGGCCATTTAACAGCACAACATCATTATCAGGGTTAAAGATATCAGCAGCAATGGGACCTGCATGTTGGGAAATGCATACAGAAACCTGAAGTCGGTGTTAACTCGTGGAGGTTGCTTGCACAGAGGCTAAGGCCACAGTGCAGAAGGTAAATGCAGGACACGCACACAGGCCTACATGCCAAACGTTTGCAGGACTGAAGATTACTGAAAATGAGCTTTACAACAGAAGAATAGTTTACAGAATAAATATGTAAAAGACCTTTTTATTTTTTGTTTCCTGTCAGAGGATTATGGCCAAATGAACGGCTTCTTTCAGCGGAGAGTTGGGCAGCTCAGGTTAGCACACCGTGACATGAGTTAGGATTCTACATAATCTGGATTTACAGCAGATTACACCCACCCACAATAACAGGAAATTCCCCGGAACAGGGACAGGAACCTGCAAAACACATGCTAATGATATTACAACTAACACTGCTGCTACTACAAGTAGTAGTAATAGCAGTAGTAGTAGTAACAGTTGTAATGTCAACTGCGACTACAGCAACTACAATTATCATTATTTTCATTTTGTTGTTATACTTCATTTGCTTCTCAAGTTTATCATCTTGAATGCACCTGTTCTAATGCCATATTGTGACTGCATGTCATGTGACCACATGCTTTGTTCTAATGCCATATTGTGACTGCTGGTCATGTGACCACATGCTTTGTTCTAATGCCATATTGTGAGTACTGGTCATGTGACCACATGCTTTGTTCTAATGCCATATATGGACTGCTGGTCATGTGACCACATGCTTTGTTCTGCCATATAGTGACTGCAGGTCATGTGGCAACGTGCTTTGTTCTAATGCCCTATAGTGACTGCAGGTCACGTGACCAGGTGCTTTACCATGAGCGTCCACTCCTGGACCTTGAGCAGGATGACCCGGCGGCCCTGCGGCATCCAGGCCAGCAGCACGGTGATGGCGCGGATGGACAGCCAGCACATGTACAGCCCACACGCCGCTGTGTACAGCTCGTGGATCTTAGCGCTGCCCGTCCAGAAGGACATCAGCCAGCGGCCAGAGAACACTGCGGGGGTGGAGGAGGAGGGGAGAGGAGTCAGCGCAGGCCGGCGTCGAACACGGGCGCGATGCGGGGCATGGTCTCACGGCACTTACCCGGCAAGGTCAGGCACACCAGGCTGGCCACCAGCAGGGTCACGCACATGAACACTATCAGCAGCATGATCTAGCAGAAAAACAGAAGAAGAAAATACGTCTGAGCAACTCACTCAACATGAATGAGAGGGGCAGGTGATTTATGGGGAGGGTAATCCCTTAAAATCATCAAGATGTATCCACAACATCTAAAACAGAGAAACGCCCAACCCTGGGTATCTACCGTCTTGTACGTCTTCACTCCAACCCTAACAAAGCACACCTCATTCAACAGCGAGAAGTCTCAAGCTGCTAATTAATACAATCAGGTGAGTCAAATTAAGGTCTAAATGAAAAGCTACAGCAGATCTCCAGGAACAGGGCTGAGCAGCCCTGATCTAAAGCAATCTGAATCGATTTCATTAAATGTAGCCAGCTACGGTGAGCCAGCGAGGACAGGCGAGGACACGCACCCGTGTGCCACTCACCCGAAAAGGGAACCTCATTGGCCGGTGGTAGGGCTGGAAGCCCACTGGCCCGCCTTGCTGCAGGATGGCCTGATGGGCAGCGTGAAGCCCCTCCCCCGCCACAGGGAGGGCGTTGTTGTTGTTGCGGGCCTGGGCGTTGTTATTGGCTGCCTGATTGCCATTGTTGTCCCCCTCCTCCTGGTCTCCCAGAAGGTAGGAGTGCAGATCTCTGGGGGGGTAAACAGATCTCGTCAGGGTGCTGGTGAGTGAGGATCACTGCAAAAGGACTCAAAGCAGCCTCAGAACCCAAATAATTCATAACCCAATAATTACTTTTTTTAATCAGTAGTATTATTAATGATGCTCTTACACATAACGACTAGCAGAACTGCTCACATTTAGGATTGTATGCCTTTATCATATAACCCAGAAGCAGCAATCGGTCTTAGGAATCACCTCCCAAAAAACGATTAATACTGTCTACAGGGACTTATAATACGTGCAGTGGAGACAGAGGCGAATCCGCCATTTTTGGCAGCTACTCACAGCAGGTAGCCAGCAGACACGGTCCAGGCCCGCACCAGGCCCTTCAGCCACTGGCGTGTGTGCCCCTGCTCCAGGAGGGCCGGCAGCACCACCTGCAGCAGCAGCAGCTCCAGGGACAGCTCGCTCACTGGAGCGTCGCTAGGAGGGACCCAGAACACAGCAGCAGCCAATGAGCACGGAGCTCCAACTGTGCACAGCCAATCACCAGCCTACAGCTGGTCCCACCCCCCCCCTTTTCTTTAACCACTCTCAGATGAACAGCACACAGCTAAAAGAAGGCAGAAGTGCTTTCACACAAGAACAACCAATTACCACCCACCAGGTCATTACAACCTTAGAGGGGAAAGAAAGAAAAAAACAAAAACCTTCACCCATTTAGATATGGCTGCCTTATAAAAGCAGCCGTGTGTGAGTCATCTCTCATTACATGACACGCACAATGCTCTGCACTCTCCTGTCTGTAGACTAGCTGAACAAAGTGAAAGGGAAGAGGAGCGCACCTGTACAGCATGACGTTGTAAGGAAGGAAGCTGGGCAAAATCAGCTTGATTATTCTAATGGGAAGCCACAGCATCAGAAGCACAATAGACCCAAAAACCACCTGCAACACAAAAGAATAAGAGTCACCAGCTTGTGGTCCTCAGCAGTAGTAGTTCCATGGCATTAAGACAAGCAGCAGGAGAGGAGAGGAAGACATACCACTGACAAAATGAATCGTCTCAAGTGTCTGTATATTGGCAGGTGGATCATTTCCTGGACTGGATTAAAATCGGGATCGTTCAGGTTTCTTAGAAACCACAGCACTCCGGGTCTGAGGACCTATGGAAGCAATAAAACAGGTCCAGGTCACTGTCATTCAGATCCTCAATCGAGACGTGTTCTGAAATGACAATAATCCTTCTTCCTTTTTCCGTGATGAAAGAAACAGCCCCTGTTCAATCTGGTCCCTGTTCAATCTGACCACAGATGGATTTAAAATGATTATATGTCGTTTCTTACACAGCTTTTTACCTTCAATTTCAATCGCCTAAATCACTGAGTCGGGTACGATCAGTCGCTTAAAGTTTCAGAAAGATTTGATGTATTAACGCAGCCTAGGTAGGATGAACCAGGTGAGGTATTTTAGGGGAAGCTGAATGCAGGAACAGTGACCTACCTCCCGAAGCAGGAGTATAAAGGAAGCGAAGTAGAAGACATAGACCATTCCCACGAGCCAGTGCAGGAACATGGTAGTGCCCGGCGCCGACTGGAAGCTAAGCTCTCTGTCTTTCAGAGAGGCGTCGAACATCTCCTACACGCAGAAACACAGAACCACGCATGTCAGGGTAAAGAGCATTGGGGCTTTTTTATAGGAGAGTGGACAGTCTGCCTTCCATATGCATTTCTCACCATATTCAGCAGATGGGGGGGAAGCCAAAAGAGTTACAGGGTTACAGACAAGAGATACAGAAACTGCTAATGTAGGGAAATTCAACCCCCACCCACAGTATCTCCAAGGCTAATTTCTGGTTTTCATCAAAGCTTGTTGAAATCTCTATGTATGCTAATGTTAGGTCTTCATCAAATCTGTGCTCAATTAACTTTGTCTGAAATGGATATAGATAGAATTTAACGCTGGTCTGGACTGGTCTAGGCATCCGATGTAAATTCTCCATAAAGACGAGAGTAGTTGGTATGAGCTTGACCAATCACAGCTCAGTTTACTCACCAGGGAGCATATGTCAAGCCACCAGCCACAGATGAGGGGGAAGACTCCTATCTCTACGACAACCAGTAAGGAAACCTGACCAACAAAACAGAAAACAGAATTTTTTATACTGTGCAAAACTGCGTAGCATAAACACATTACTGCAATCTACAGTGGTGAAAAATCAAACTGCAGATTATCACTTATTTAGCACAAAAAAAATCCTAAACAGATCATGACTGAGAAGTAATAATAGTAATAACACAAAGCTTCTGTACTGGATACACATTAGACTACTGGTGAAATGCCATACCCGCACAAATTAGATATAGTCCCTGGTAAAACTAGAAATACCGCCTCGTGGTTGTATGCCTCCGCCAACCGGTAGCCAGTTTGCATATAAAATGTCATCACTTCATCATTTTATCCTATTAGACATTTGTGTGAAACTTTGTCTTAATTAGGGTATGAATTCTTGAGTTATGGTCAAAAACGTGTTGTGAGGTCACAGTGACCTTTGACCACCAAAATCTAGTCAGTTCATCCTTGAGTCCAAGTGGACGTTTGTGCCAAATTTGAAGAAATTCCCTCAAGGCGTCTCTGAGATATCGCGTTCACAAGAATCGGGACGGATGGACGGACAACCCGAAAACATAATGCCTCCAGCCAGGGCTGTGCCATCTCGGAGGCAAAAAAAAATATATATATATAAATATATATATTTATAAGGCCTGGTAAAGGATGGACCTCAATTGTTAAATGAAAAGCATTACCTTCACAACAATGTAGCAGACTCCTAATAACCGGCGGGACCTCTGGAACCTCAGCAATGCGGCCAAGCCCTGAGTATCTTCATTAAGGAACAGAGTGTTAAATAGCCACAGCATTGCAGGCTGTAGCGGATGTAGTGGCAATGGGTCATCAACAGTTCACCAGTTCTCAAGGGGGTGGGAGTGCGTAATGATATCGGTTATTTAAATCAACAACCGATGGGTTCTGAAAGCCGCCACAGGTGCCCTTCACTGTTCACAGATGCACATTTGCTTACATTACAGCGCTGAAGGCCTTAATGGTGACCTACAGAGAAAATAACACCTCTTCTTTCCACCGCTCATGTTTAAATTAAATGCTTAAACCAGATGGAAGCGGTCATCCATTACAGTGAATGAACTGATAATGGCACATAGCACAGCCGTCCAGGCAATGAAGTCAGACACACTGCATTTATACCGCTGAATGAGATGTGCTGAAATCCCATTAGCATATTTGTGCCTGTTCTGATGTGCCATTCGACTACATCACTGTCATCTGTGAACCATTCTGTCCTGGCAACAGCTTCTCAAGGCTTTTAAGGTATGCAGAGACTCCGAAAAACCTCTTATTTAATAACAACTCTTCTAACACAGTATGCAACCAGCTCTGGAATATCACATTTTAGTGGTACGCTCACTTTAGAGGTGAACTGCACAGGCCTGGAACATGTCTCAACATAAGAACTAGGCCACCGAGATAATGCAGCGCGGAAGGATACGTGACACAAGATGAGTGTGAGGGCTAAGAGGATGTAGCCCACAATGGTCGTGATCAGGCCCTCAAAATGTGAGGCTAGGACCTAGACAGAACAAAATGATTAGTTGCCATTGTTATAATTATTAGTTAATTAAATTCATTGCATTCGATTTCACACGGACATAATAGTATGTATATCAAAAATAATGTGTGGTCAATACTTACATATTCTTCAAAGCCAAGGCCCACTACAGAGAAGTGTCCAATATGATAGGGACAGAAAGCTGTTCAAAAACAAAGTATATTCCAATTGACATTTTTAAATAAAGCAAGTACGTATATTTATAAGGCACTAATTCTATTCTTTCATAAAATCATTCAGTTTCACTTCACAAATATAACTTCTTATATAAATATATTAAGTTAACTATGGTACAAAGAACAGGCAAGGACAATGGTGTGGCCAACCAATGACTTTCTTCTGGTTTAATCTTGTCATAGAATCGTGCTGTTTGATGAGAAATATAACCAATGCGTACCGAACACCAGAATAAAGAGTGTATTCAGCGAGACCACCCAGAACACGTGCTCCTGCAACAGAAGAGGAACAGGTCACTTCTGTATTACACGGAAATTTAACTTCTTTATTTGCACAGATCTGCAGCTGGTTTGCTTGTTTTTACTTTAACTATCACCAAGCAAGGTCCACAAAACTTAAATCTGACTGTGAAGAGAACCTAGTGAAAGATTTACACACCAGGAACACCAAGGAGCCATCGAGTCCAAGCATCTGTGAAAAACAAAAAGAAAGATTTCTTTTCACCATGGATTTAAAAAAAATGCATGGACCTTGTAAATGAACAAACTCTATTCCTTGTGCACATGATCATCAGTAAGACTCACTGATATCCTACATCCATTAAGAGCCAGAGTGAACAGGCCTGTAGGTGCTTGTTATACGACATTATCAAGGTTTTATGAAACACCCTGAATTCTAAACAGAAGAGAGGTAGAAGAAGAAAAAGAAGTAGAATAATGACCCTCTCCCAGGTGAGCTCCTCTGCAGCGCGATCCCATTCCAGTGCATTCCAGTTCATGTCATCTGCAGAGACACACACACACACCAGCTCACTCCTGCTCCTGCTGACTGGCCTAATCCACTGGCCATACATAAAACACTATCAGTGTTCAACTGGTACCGACCCCATTAGATCCACCTACTGATCAGACAGGACAAAGTCAGCCATCCTTGTGATCAAAGGTTCTGAAGCCTTTTTCAACAAGACTCCTGAGCAAGCATGTATGTATGCATACATGCATGTGTGCTTGCACGTCTGTGCATGTATTGCATCTGTGCGTGCGTGTGTGTTTGTGCGGCACATCACACGCAGCTCTCTCTCCAGGCTGCCGCTACCTTGACCACCATTGTTCTCCTCCGCAGCGTCTTCGGCGGCGGCATCTTCCTCTTCCTCGTTGTCCGCCTCCACGTCGTCGGCGGGGTCCGGTGGGAGGTCGGGGGCCTCGGCCGCCGCGTTCTCCGCCGGGGGGTCGGCGGGAGGCGGGGCCGGCTGCTGCTCCCCGTCCCCGACCCCAGCACCGGGGACCTGCCGCAGAGGCAAAGTCACGGTCACTGCCTTACTTCTGGAACCTTCTCTCTGCATCTCTTTACTGCACATCTGCGCACAGAAGCGCCTAAACCTGAATTTGTTCAGTTTTAACTACCTCGTTGGGCTGGCCAGCGGCGTTGGCGGGCTGCTGCGGGTTCTGCTCCAGCCACAGGGGGGCGCCGCCGTGGACGATCTGCTCCCGCAGCCACACCAGGCTGATGAAAGCGCACAGGGTGCAGGTGACCACGAAACAGCCCTGCAGGCAGTCCGCCAGCAGGTTCTCTCTGGAACAAAGGAATGGACGACCCCCTGTCAGACCACTAGTGCCCTTCACACCCATTTACACCATCCTGTCACACTTAGGCCAAAAACATCCCATTACACCATGTGAGGGTGTGATCCAAACTGTCAGGTGTGTGTTAACTGTGCTGACTAAAGAAGCCCATTACATTCAGCAGAAATATAAATGTGCTGTGTTAAGGACAAAAGCAGACAGTGCTACAGAAAAGCAGTCTCTCATGAGGCGACATAGCTCAGGAGGTAAGACCGATTGTCTGGCAGTCGGAGGGTTGCCGGTTCAAACCCCGCCCTGGGCATGTCGAAGTGTCCTTGAGCAAGACCCCTAACCCCTAACTGCTCTGGCGAATGAGAGGCATCAATTGTAATGCGCTTTGGATAAAAGCGCTATATAAATGCAGTCCATTTACCATTTACCATTTCATCCTTAGAGATGTGGACAGGTCTAGAATAACAGATTAGTCCGCAGAAGGAGCACATGCTTCGGTATTTTTAATATCTGCAGTGGATGAATTGATTTGTCATTCAATCAATACTTTATCTCTGATCTTTGCAGCCATGCCATGAAGCGGTAATCCAGCTAACAAATTTAGAATACTTTGCATTAAAATGTTTATGTAATTTAGCACGCTAACATAAATTTGATTTATGATTTAATGACATTTTCACGGGCTTTTCTCGTTTCTTTCCACTTATTAACGAGTTGTGTGATGAAATGCAGACAGCCATTACGTTAGATTATCAAACGGAGGAAAATTTACAGCAATGCTGTCATTTCAGCCTTTCATTACACCCATTTCCTCTCATCTTGTCGTGAAAAACTATTATTTCTGTTTTAACCCTTCCGTGTTTATTACCATGCCATTATGTTTTTACTACTTTCTGAAGCCTGAAATGCATACCAGTCAGGATTTTACCAGAAAATTCTGTATTTTATTCCACGGACTACTGATGCTTCCTGTGTATCAACGCAAGGCATCAGCAATCGATTTAAATGTGTACCATTAACCTGCCAGAGTACCACGTGACCTATTAACCCTATATGAATAATTAAAGCACATCTGAGAACTAATGTTACTTAACATCCCTGTTCCAGAGGGATCGTGTAGAGCACTGGCCTTGTAATGACTTGGATCTAAAGTGCTGGGAGTATCAGGGAGTGGGAGTGAGTGGGTGGGTGTGTGTGTGTGTGTGTGTGTGTGTGTGTGTGAGTCAGGAACACTTACGTAGACAGCATGTCCAGTGGCAGAGTTAGGAGAGAGCTCACGGAGCCAGTAAACAGACACTTATAGATGCGACCTGTCAGATACAAACAGTGAATACATTAACAAATCAAAATCTACAAAATGGGTGGAGCCATCACGTAATATCAATAACCTACAGATCTGAAGCAACAACTACAATAAACTGTCAATCACTTTCTTCTTGCGATCAATCAAAATGTTATTTACACAAAAAACCCCACTGAATAGCCTGGAACAGTCCGATAGCATATGATGCCACCGCCCCAAATTTGGCACTGTTAAACCTCACGGTCTGGTAGCTATGGCCTGTGCGAGTGTACCGAGCTGGGCTGTACTCACAGGCAGTGAGAGGAACCACTCCCAGCCAGGCGAAGGCCACCAGCGTGTAGTGAAACCAGTATCGGATGGCCGTGCCGATGCTGGTCACCAGCCCTGCGAAAATGTCCTGGACCGGGAGCCGCGAAGGCATGTCTGGAGAGTAGACTGGCGGGGAAAGGAAATGAAAACACAGGAAGTGACTTCATATGAAAGGGCAGACAACTTCCACACACCAGCGCAAGCTGGCATCTTCAGAAACAAAGCCAAGAAACAGCCATGAGCAGCTAACTGTCCCATTACATTTGCTCCCCTTAAAAAAAAATGTGGGGACTATGCATACAAAGAGCTGCAATTCCTACACGGGTCACTCGATATGGATGTAAATGCCCTGAAGTTAAAGCTGACAATCTGCACTTTAACCTTGTTTAATTTCAAATTCAATGTGCTGGAGTAAAGGGCCAAAACAACAGAGTTGTGTCACTGTCCCAATATTTTTGCATCTAACTGTATGAAATCTTCAGAAATGTCCGTCTCATGTTCTTTATCCCTGCATGTCCATTAAAAAAAACTAGTTCCAATGCAAGACTGCTACAAGGCTTTGGGATTATGTAACAAACCATTTAAATGTCACAAAGATCCATTAATCTGCCACTGCAGAGAGACTGACACACGTGAGGGTACGACTCCTACACTACTGATCACATGGTAAATACAGGCACCTTTCTTATTTAAAAGAAAGGTAACTATTTGTGATTGTCAATTACTTGTGGAAAGAGCTGAGACAACTGTCTAAAAACAGTCAAGCCTACAGCTGTACATTTACATTGTATCGCCTTTTCACCTTGACAATCAATCGGAGTATAACAAGCTGAACTGCACAGTGCCTATAGTACTGCATGTTCTTGTTCCTCCTGTGAATCACAATGAGATAATGGACCTATCCATGAGATGCCCTGGAGAGCATTTCAGGTACTGTTGGATACATTAGCACTAAAAATGTGACTGTTGCAATTACGCACTCTCGCTCAACTGTCCTGAAAACCAATTTCAGATAACGTTACTTCACCATTACACAGCATTACAGTGCATTATCCCACAATAGTTTTAGCCTATATCTATAACTTTGTGACAACAGAAATCCAGCTATAGCCAGCTATTACCAACTAGATATCATCAATACATAAGCTGTCCAGCCAGCTAACTTACATGGGAATCCTTTAATATTAAAAACAAAAGCAATCTCCGATCTCTTCCCTGACAAGACAGCAGCCGTGGCATGTTTCACTGACTAATGGTAATACCTGCCAGAGGAACAATTCCCTGACTAAGAAACAATGCTTGCAAAAGTATAAAAGCCCTGATGTGGTTCCATTCAAGCCTGTAATAACCATGTCTCAAACACAGATGTAGAACAAGCATGTCCAGAATGCCTTCTAGAACGCTCTTTAAGGACTCTGGGGCTAATCCATAAAGTGCCCAAAGAAATTTACCATGAGGAAACAAACATAGAAGTAATGTAACTGGACATCGCATAGGGGCTTTATACAGCAGGTTTTTGAAGGGGGGGGGGGGGGGTGGAATCCATAAACAATGCAGCCAGTGTATGAATTCAAACATTCACGTGGGCCATACTGCAGAGGCATAGTGACAAAATGCATGCAGCTTACAGAGCATCAACGCATAATGACCTGGAGTTACTTACTTGGCGTGAACGCAAACCTGTGCTTGCATAATTCACAGTATTCTTTCCTACTGTGCTTCAGCCACTGAACCAAGCTGTAAAAACACAAAGAAGTAGAAAGTTCAGTGTATTTTGACACGCAGAGATGGACAAAAAAATTAATGAATTAAAGATCCTGTTTCACTGCCACACAGTGCACTTACACTCACAGTTATCATGCAAGGAGATGTGAACATGTAGAAATATAAACAAGTAGTCATTTTAAAGACCTGCTCTTTAAAGTGGCTAATTTTTTATATTTCTATAAACAATAGAAATTTTTCCTCTCCCCGACTTATTATGAGCACTAAAAGGCTGCCGTTTTAACACCTGTTCAGTGTTACCACCTGGGTTTATTGTGGGAAAAAGTACACCCCGGCATGACACATGTACAGAGGCCAATCAGAATCCTCCTGTGGGGAACATGAGCTTATCCAACTGTCCTGTTCCCCTGCTCTTTTAGTCTCAATGCGCACACTCCATTTCTCTCTACCCATTTGCCTTTCATTAATTTTTTAAAAGGCACAATAAATCAAGTGAAAAATTTACAGGACGGAGACAAAAAAACATGACAGAAGATCACTTTACATCATCCACCCCCACTGCTATGCCACCTAACAAGACAACACACATTATCTAAACTATTCCAAACACCCAATCATTGAGACTCTTTAAGGAATGACCCAATCACATGTGGCCAATCAGAAGATGGGAACATATGATAGCACGGCCTGTCCTGTTTCTGGTGGATATGGTACTTGCAGAAATGGAGTGATATACACTGGCAGGTATCATGCTACGCGCATGGGAACGTACCATTCTTGGTGGATGAATTTTATACTGCCAGTGCAGACACAGGGGTGATAGAGGGGCTTATCCGGAGTTCCCTCTGAACGACACACTCTGCATATGTCCGCTAGAAGAGATAAGGACGTGAATTAGCCACCAACAGCACAAAACAAAAAGAACACCAGCAAGAACAAGCTGGACATCTCATAGCTGTCTTCACCACAATTAACATGCGTGTTTGTGTGTGTGTTGAGGGGGGAAGGGGTCGAATGTATTCTGACTGGTCAATGAATGTTCACCTGGTAGGCATTCTCTTTTCCATGTGCAATAGTCCCCCCACTCACCCACTCAAAAAATCGTATGCTATGTTTTAGTTCGAACGTGTGATAAGCAACAGACACTGGGTAAGCAAACAAAATAACTGCCTTTTGCAATACAACAGTAGGGCTGCAAGTTACACATACGGATATCTGGTTAACTTCACCTAGAACTATTGCGATAGACCCAACTAACATAACAACCAGTCTTTGACTACATTAACTTGTAGCCAAGTTAGCCTATCTAACCTAACGTTCGACACCAACTGCGGAGACTGCTAGAATCGGTCCTCGTCCTCCTCCACAACATATTTACAACATCCTTAGCGGGCACCGTAGTAGACAAATTAGCTAGCGCAAGCTAACGTTACAGAGTTGGCGTTATATAGCGATCAACGGTAGCATGATCTTACATTAAGTTACGTTAGTTAACGTTAGTTAGTTACAGACAACTATGAGACAGACAACATTGAGGAACGTGAACGCAAATTAACCAGCGTTAGCTACATAGTTGAATATGCAACAACAAGGTGATTTATGTCAACAACAGACAGACATGGGTTGGCAACTAGCTACCAAACTAAGCGATTGCACTGCAAACTTGAATGCATCCTAAATTGCAATCACATCCAGCTAGTAGCAAGCTGCCGTTAGCTCTGCGAACTCCTCCCCGTGCATGAGCTAGCTAGGAAGCTACATGTGTACCGTGCGTAATTTAAGATCCGTGCCTGGGCCCTTTTTCTGTTGACCAAACATTAGTTAGCTAGCGAACGACCAATACTTCCTTCTGAACAAAATGCAGATTTTGTTACTGTACCTTCCTCTGCGGTGTCCATCTTGAATGGTGACGCACTGTCGTAGCTAGTTAGCTACAATAAACATCAATGCACCGTCTCTGGAAAGAGGCTTAGCTACTGTTAGCTAGCTCACTAGGCGTAAAGAAACATTAGCTAAATCGTGCTAACCCGTTAAATACCCTATTGTTTAGCATGCACTGGCTGTCGCGTCAACGTTTGGACTACTTTCTAGGCGATTACCCCGAGGTGTGAGTATATTATCTAGCTAATTAGCTACTCAAGTTGAAACATATTTCCTTAGTTAACCAACCAGCCACCAAACCCCGACCATATCGGCTTGCTATAAAACTGGACGATAGCTGCAGAGGTGAGGTGGTGTGCCACTGTGCCAGCCCAATAGGAATCAAACTTCCGGTGACGTTTCCAAAACGAGTTTCAAAATAAAAGTTCCATATGCTCGTAAATATGCCGGTCTTTTTCTTGAGCGTTTGTTTTAACCACAGATTAAGTACCAAGCTATTTTGATTTACATGTACTTGTACATTAATTAAAAGATTTTGGTTGCCTTTCGGTGAATTAACTGTAATACTTTCGGTTTTGGATAAACATGCCATTCTCACCCAAAATGCAAGGCTTACGCTGCATAGATAAAATATATTTTTGTAAATCCTAGAACCATTTCTGGGTGTAGATTCTTACTCAGTTGGTTATTCATTTATAGTCAGAGTGGAATTTATGTTCATAAAGCTTAAAAAACCAAAAAAAAAAAAAATTCATACGAAGGCACAGTGCGTATTCAAGACTAAAAGATTCGCTTGTTTCACAACGGCGCCGTGGCTTAGTTGGTTAAAGCGCCTGTCTAGTAAACAGGAGATCCTGGGTTCGAATCCCAGCGGTGCCTTTTATCTACTGTGTGGTGCTTTTATCGCTATGCTTTTACCACTGAAGTCACAGCACTAACGGCAATGCTGAAACTTGACAAGCCTTCTACAACACGGACACTGAAGATCTAAAATAATGCATTTAACACACGTTAATAGGATGCAATAATATGGCTTTGCGTGTAATTTAAGTGGAATGCCGAAAAACCATGAAATTCAATTTATCGTGAAATGAACCATTTTTGGAACTTATTGTTAAGATGGAGTGTCTACGCCCTCAGATGCTACAATGAAAACCCTCCATTTGTACAAGTTCAGGAAATACAGCACATATGGCAAACCAAAATGTTTCTGATTTCTGTGACTGACAAATTCATAGCACATTCAGACCGTTCATCGTACATTAATTGGATAATATTTGTACTAAATAGATGTTTTATTTCGATAGGCTTTGTTAACATCTGAATCATTCAAGTTTGCTGTTCCTTTAACAAAGTTGCTTTCTACCCTACACAATTATGTGGTGTGTGAAATAGTGTCCAGTTGTCTTTTTGGTAAATGTTTTATTGGTTGTATTTTGTCAACATTACTATGGCTAGGAAGAACGAGAAGTAAAACGAAACAAACACAGGTAGCTTGACAGACTAACAGTTTATTAATGAACTCAAACAATTACAGCTCCAGGGGTGCATTTGTGGTAACAAAAAAAAGAATAAATAGCTGCATTTAAGTCTGGACACAAGATGTTCAGGGCACTGAAACTGCTCCCTCGGTCAGACCGCAGATTTTGCCACATCAGTCCTCAGACTCCCCTGGGGTTCTGATGTCATCGATCTTAAGGATCATCTTCACCACCTGGGTGGCGAGGACAATCTGCTGCTTCTTCCCAATCAGCGTCTCGATCACGTGCTGCTGTTTCATATCTGGATTAAACGCATAGGAATGGAGCAGCGGTTAGAGGACTGTACTTCATAAAACCACATGGTCTTCATGACCGTTCTTCCCTTCAGTCGTACAGATACTACCAAAATCCAAAACCACCTGTAGTTATTCATCATCAGTTTTGAAAAAAATATTTTTAGCAATATTTAAAACTATTTTAATTGTGCCTTGCAAACTTTAAAAGCTCCAAGAAAAATGTTTCTAAAGCATAATGGAGAAAAAAAATCACATGAAAATTTCTAGAAAGAAATTAAAAACAAAAGGTGAGGGCTCAATAGATGATTACAGATTTAAAGGGCCAACCAGATTGAAGAGAACCAAACAATGTACACATCTTCACTAATGCATTACGAATGCAACGTAAACAGTGGAGAGCACCTACCGTTTGTGGCCAGATGCAGGCAATCGATCCCCAGAGCAGAGTTGCTCTCGTTCACCTGCTTGGCCCTGACCTCAGTCATGGTCTGAATGGGGTTGAGGCCGCTGTTCTCAGCCAGGGCCATGGGAATGACTTCCAGGGCATCAGCAAAAGCCCGCATGGCATACTGCTCCAGAGAGGGGCACTGCAGAGCAAACAGCCTCCATATCACACCATTCACTGCATAGCTAGTACTGTGGGCAGATGCCTGTAGTGCCAGTGATCCCACTTATTTATGCCACCAATTCAATCAGTTCAATTCTTCATAAAGGTACCACTCCATAGAATCCATAAACCTTTACAGGATTACACAATATTAAAACTGCACAATACACATTTGTTCTGTTTGAGTCTGTAACCTCACTGACCATAAACAGGGCAGTGTAAAATAATGGTCTCAACACCCCCAAAACTCAAAACCTTTCAAGATAAACTCCAAGACATCTGTTTTATTTCAAGGCTTTCAAGAATTATCATGAAGATGTTACAAAAACTGTAAGACTATTAGTTCTCTAACTGCGGCAGACCACAGAAGGAAGACAAACAAAAGATGACAATATGTTTATGAGATTTTTTCGATTATTTTTCTTTCAGTACTGAAAATAAATAATTTTTGGATAACTGAAGTTTTTCTAGGTCAATTTTCCTCATGTAACAGACACAATAGAAGCCAACAAGCACATCACAGGGGCACAGATACCATTGTTAACGGTCAGCGCATGCTGGGAGGACGCCGCCTCCAGTCATTACCTTGTCCGCAGCCTCGTTGACTGCCAGGGCACAGGAGATCTCAGAGGCTCCGCCCCCGTACACAATGCGGTTATCACGGACCAGGTTGCGGATGACGCACACGGCGTCGTGAAGGGCACGCTTTGCCTCCTCGATGATCTGGCAAAGGAAGCAAAGCACTCCCACTTCAAAAGCCTGACTATGTGCTTTAAGGACACACTGAGACTCTTAAACTACTGTATTAGCGACGGGACAACGATACTTCATGAAGCCTACAATGGAGGGAGCTACTACGCACAGACAAGCAAAGAACCGTAACTAGCTGAAGGAAGCAAGCTATTTATACCAGATATTGTAATTTGTGAAGTTGCTACAACAGTGCATTCTGTAAGTGTATGTGCGCATATTCACATTGTAAATGGGGACATCCTTCCCTAACACTTGCATGAGCAGACAAATAAGAGGCCAGGGTTCATACACTTTTTCATCAATGATTTTCAA
This sequence comes from Anguilla anguilla, assembly GCF_013347855.1. Taxonomy (NCBI): domain Eukaryota; kingdom Metazoa; phylum Chordata; class Actinopteri; order Anguilliformes; family Anguillidae; genus Anguilla; species Anguilla anguilla. The sequence goes on along the minus strand of NC_049208.1, from coordinate 13,188,609 downwards.
TGACTTTTCCATGACTTCTCCACAACCTTTAACTGAATTTCCATGAACAAAACAAATGACTTTATCTCAGCGGGACGATTAAAAATTATTTATTGTAACACTAAGTAAAATTAGGTCTGCATCTGAAACATATGGTGCCTCTCTAAAACAAATAAACACCAGATAGACACACTTAGATACATTCTCTCATATTTAAATTCGAATAGTTTAACATTTTTGTCAATGTCTCAAACAAGGCTCGAAATTGCTCCCGAAATTTAATCTGTGCGACCTTGAAATATAATTGGGAGCATTTGTGCGAGTGCAAACAATTGTTCTGGTGCGACCTTTTTTTTTCTTTTTCTTTTTCCAGTCGAACATCTCTTTCTCTGTACATTCACTAGTTAGTACACTCAGTATGTGCCTTGTGAGCTGACGGTGACCCTTCTAACCAATCGTGAGCTTGACATTCTTACCTTTAATGGTTAATATTAGCCTTCAATCACTCCCTTTCGCTGCACTCCACTGTCACGCGACACAGAGAGCTAACGCGTTAACTAATGTTACCTGAAGACAAAAGTTTATGTTCAATTTATTAGCGTTATCGAAAGCTGAAAAGTTGAAGCAGACGTTTTGTGTAGCGACCCGGTTGAAACAGCTAATTTCTCCTATGCAGTTTACTGGCGGTTGATTTAATTAGCGGTATTAATGTGACGAGAAGCGCTTTGTCGTTTGAATGCATAACATGCAATTTCTTGAAGAGTCGACACATTTTAGGCGTGACAGTTTAAGTTTAACTTGTAAACCGTACTGTTATATTGTCGTTTTTTATCAATAAAAAATCTATTGCATATATTGTTGGTGCTCCTTACATTTCGGTGGGTGCTCCTAAGTTTTTGAAGTTGGGAGCACCAGTGCTACCAAGTAAAAAAGTTAATTTCGAGCCCTGATATATTATTGAAGCTGCACTCCCCTTGCATATTGTCGGCACAGTAGGGCCTACGTTTACTAACTGCTACATCAGCAGAGGCGTGCCTGTAAACAGACTGAGCAGGACCAAATTAACTTCTCACACCACCAGAATACCGCGAAGGTTACGAGCCAATTTACGTTTTATTGGCCTACTATACATACTATTTTTATGATTGGATTAATTAGTAATTATATTCGATGCAACTTTAGCTATATTTCCATTACTTTTCCAAAACTTTTCAAAAAATATTATTTTACATAACTTTTCCAGGGCCTGGAATTTGCATTTTAAATTTCAATGACTTTTCCAGGTTTTTCATGACCGTACGAACCCTGAGAGGCTCATAAAGCCTCAAAACATCAGAATGTGTATCCCTTTGGCCCCCAAGTGAATGTCCCTACATTTCAAAGTTCTTTTGAAACCGTTACCATTTTGTTCCCTCCTCTGATGAAGATGGTCACGGCCCTGGTGTTCTTGCACTCCTCGATCACCAGCATCCTGTCTTTGGTGGTGCCGAAGCAGATTTCCTTCACCAGGCCAGCATATCCCAGCTTCTCTGCAGTCAGTTCAGAGAACCTGGGGACGATGCGTCCGCCGGTCGCTATGGCAATCAGCTGGAAAGGACAATGATATTATTACCATTGCAAACAATCTGCAAGATTCCCACTCATTTCAACAAGTACTTTTTCAGGCTAACTTTGTGTGACATTGCCATTAATGACCTTTTACATTCAGACTATACCTAGCCATGAATTACACAATTATTTAAAAATGAAAGCAGTTGGATGGTATTAAAAGTATGAATTTCATGAAATCTATAACCTGCAACATGATCCAAGAACTACGGTAAACAAATACAGTTAGCACTTGACTTTACATAATGGGCGCCTCATTCTCATTGGACAACATTCTCAGAATGCATTTTCCACACCTCAATCTCAGGCCCTCCAACCCAACGAACAGCAGGCAGCTCGTTCTGTAGCAGCAAATGGTTTGCCTCATCGTCAAATCCCCACTGACAAATGGCCAGGTTGGCACCAGTGTCCTTGATCTGAGAAAAGTAAAGAATCAAATATTTTTAAAAATTAAAATTACCACCATCTCATACTTAAGAACATGTTCGCTACTGTGTATTACAAAGTTACAACAATTCAATGCATTTTGCAGTTTTAACTGTGGCAAGCAACGCTCCAGATCAGTAGGCATTCGAAGCCAAAACTGGTTTCATCCTTAGTAGGGTAAATTGTTTTTTTTTTTTTTTTCAATCAGATGGGTTTCCTGGGATTACTGCTACATTAACTGCTCCCCATCAGCATGCAACATACCCACAGCTGTCAATGAGAGATGTACCATTCCTCCAGTCAGTGATGCCTTGCTTTGGTAGTGCCACATAGACGGTAAGCAGTTAAATATTCTGACTCAGAGACAGAACGCACATGCTTGAGATGCAGTGCAGAGACACTGGCGTGGCAATAATGAGAAATAATTGCCTATTTTGGATTGAGGATATTAATAAAAAGGGGACCGCTTATTTGCAGATGCACAGCGCCCATAGTACAAACCTGACGGATCATCTCCTGGAACTTGTCCTTCTCGTACTTCTGCAGGGCTTTGTAATCCTCCACTGAGGTCACGTCCAGCTTGTGCTTGGTTTTTGGCTTGGGGGGCTCAAACGGGCAGGTGAGAATGGCCATCTTTGTGTCCTTCAACACCTGTGAGAGAAAGGCGTGGTTAAGCCAACAAACACACCGCACACAACCACCTAGAACTGCTGACCAAAAAGACTATGCATGAAAATATCACCTTAATGCGTTTCTTTTTCAAAGCAGCTTGATAATAACAATGCACTTCCTAGAAAAAGCTGAAACCCTCATGGAAAATTGTTTAGTTGGAAAGATCACAGATATATCAACAGCTCTTTAAACAAGACCAGGTTAAAGCCTAGTATATGGCTGGACCTAAAACACGTGATCCGGCCGACCAATGGTGTAACTTCATCACTCAGTCAGTCAGTCAGTCACTCACAGACATTCGCATTTGTAGGGCTGGCCCTGCTGTTGCAGTCCAGCCAAAAAAGACTGATTTACAAAAGCCAATCAACTGCTTTCTCAGGGTTGGTTTCCTCATAGTTAGATGACAATGACAGCCCAGTCTCACCTTGGGCATCTGGGGGTGGCTGAACTCTTTGTCAACAATCACACCTTTGATGAGCTGGGTGTCCTCCAGCTTCCCACCAACTTTACCCTCCATCTTGATGAGCTCAAAGTCAACGTCTTTCCTCTCCATGTCTGCCACAGTCAAGATGGCATTGACCGCAATCTCCGCCATCTGCCTATGGCAGCGATTGATCCTGGGGAAGAAGAAAAAATAACATTACATTATAAGCATTACAAGTGTCATCTTATCACAAGAAATTCATGAAAATGGGGGAGAACTGATCCTCCTATGCTCAGAAATTTCCAGGAGGAAGGTGAAGAAAGGTTGAGACCTGACAAATAAACCACTCTTTAAATAAACCACCTGTCTCTCATGTTGCTGGCACGATTAGTGGAAAATATAGGCGGACGTGGAAAAGCATGACCCGTGGTGGGAACGCCGGGCAATATGTGCCAGTGTCTCTAAACCACTGGTTTGACTGGGGGAGAGAGAGGGGAAAAGGTGGTAACCAACACAGTAGGCGGTTTCCTAAAGGGGATTAGATCCCAAGAGACTGACTCAAACTTTTTTTCTCACTTCAGCAAGACTCTTAAAGACCAGATTGGCTGACACTGAAATCCAAGAGAAATACAGCATTCAAAAATTAGACCCAAGTTGGGTAGAGTGCAATACAGCTACGACTGGACGAAGCCTTCCATTGGTGCTTTGTCCAATGAACCCTTACACTTTAGATCCCAGCGTTGTCATAGCAGTCTGGATAAGGGGCTCTGTGTTTTGGGGATCCACAGGGAAACTGTCACTGATTCTGTCAAGCTGTTCAACGGCGATCCGGGCAGCCTGATCGTAGCCATCAGCAATGCGGATCGGGTGGATTCCCCGGTCCAGAAGTTGCTCAGCTTGTTCCAAAAGAGCACCAGCAAGGACTGGGAACAAATAAGCCAAGACCAGAAAACATATAAAATCATGACATGGAACTGATATATTGTGGATGGAGAACTTAAAATACGATACCGATTTCTTGTGTGTTTATGTCAACAAGATCTCTCATCTTTGTTAGCTACATTTAATGATATTAGTTAGCTCTCTTACCTACAACCCCAGTAGTTCCATCGCCAATTTCATCATCTTGAGACTTGGAGAGCTCCACCATGAGTTTGGCAATCTGGTGGTCAACATCCATCATGCTAAGTATAGTAGCGCCGTCATTGGTGACTGTGACTTCGCCATCCCTGTCCACCATCATTTTATCAAGCCCTGGACACATCGCAAAAGAATGGAGGTTATACATATTCCAGAAACCACAGCAAACGAGAAGTCAATTCATAAGCTAGATGCTCACCATTTGGGCCCAAAGACGTCCTGAGGGTGTTGGCCACGGCTTTGGCCGCCATAATATGAGACTTAAACAAAGAAAGAAATAAAAATTCAAGTCAAAATCACATGGATTTTTCACGTGGCTAAACCTTACAGCTGGAAGCACAGAATCTTGTCAATACCACTGTAATTCGGTCGTTAAACTAGTTTCCATTTATCAAAGAGGTAACTGAAATTCAAGAACAAATACCTGCAATGTTAGTTAATAACGGGTATCTGGAATAATCAGTGATCACAGGTAGTAAGCAATCTGGTTAACCAATTCTCACATTACATATATCATGATCTCACTCGCTTGTAAATGATCTAACAATCCTCAAAATTAAACTGCGATTACAGCGCGCATGTTAACGTTAGCTAGCTCAAAAACAAGACACCCGTATTTATTTTGAAGCACATGGCATGCAACCGCTGTTACAAGTGAGCCAAATTCAGCTAGCCACGTCAAAAATCGGTTACTTGGCTATCTACGTAGATATCGGTAGGGACATGACTCGGAAAAATAGCTAACTTGCATCAGATTTGTTGAAATCAGTAGTCCGCACCCTAATATATTCAGTTGCGTACCTCTCAATATGAACCATTTGACTGAATTATCTATAATCTGTATTTTCTCTTGTGATTAGACAATCGGTAGATTTAAGGGGTGGGGTTGCACCCGCTATTTTGTCATAAAAAATGCTAATCCTTTGCAAACAAATGAGCAGCCTGTTTTGATTATGTATGATAATACTATGGAAATCACCAATATCTCATTTTGTTAATGCATATTGTGCCAGATAACATTAGCGAGGTATACACGGCCTACACTACAATGTGAGCTAGCATTAGCTAGCCGGCATTAAATTCAAAGGATTTTATACCTTCAGGGCGTCAAGGCCCGACAACCGGGTCTTCGTATCCTGGTCCTTGATAATGATGAATGGTCTCCCATATTCATCGAAGGCGAGGGTCCCCAAAGAGGACATCTTCAATATGAAATCAGGCGTAGAACTGACTGAAAATAACGTTACTCAGCTTTATTTACCAGAAAGCGCTGGGATCCAAGTGCAACCGCTAAGCTAACCTCGTGGATCAGGGCTCCGTGCGTTCTGGAACAGTCTCTAGGACGGCGGGCGACACTAACTACTGCAGAGGGATTGCAGAGCACATTATTCAAACATGATTTAAGAAATAATACTCTTTAAGTATTCTAAACATTTTTAGTTATTCATAATTACTATCACTTCAGACTAGACAGATGTACCATTTACGTAAATTATCCTGCACTAAATCGTACCCTAAAGTATTATTTTAATTTACCGACGAATGGTCCCTTCCACTATCGCGTTGACACCGCGAAATCTCGTAATAAATTGCCGGTATAGGCAATCTTTTATTTATTGAGAGTATTCTGTGCTTTAGGAAGGATGAGCAATAAAACTGAGTTACGATAATTATATGGTATTCTATTAAAACAACAGTGATCTTTCAAGCTACGCTTTCTACGATTTCTGATTATTTAATTTGGCTTGGAGTTGTGCTACAATAGAGATGTGAGTAATTAAGTGGAAATAACACAATTTCACAAAGAAGATGGTCTTTTTTAATGACAAATCTTACAACAATAAAGTGTCCAAATATGAATAAAAATAATAATAATAATAATAATAAATAATAATAAAGACGAAGGGAAACAGAAGATATAAGACAAGAAGACTGCAGAGAGTTTTTGAATAGTGTAAGAAATCTTAAACTGGTTTCTTTCATAATGCTGAAATGCGAATTTTGGCCATTCCGGAAGTTTGACTTCCTGAATTATGCATTTGTGATAGCAGGTCCAGCCTGACTGGAATAACCGTGACATAATGTATAATTCTTCCCACTTGTTACGACATAAGCTATAGTCGTGACAAAAAGGGAGACAACACAACAAGGTACACTTTTAAACAAAGGAATTATTTATTAAGACGAAAACAATGATACATGTATGAGTGAAATGTAGGGTATTTGTATTAAATGTGTGTGGATGCGCGTGTGCAAATATGGGATGTGAATGTACCACGCAAAACCTGTGAAGAAAAGAGGGTGAAGGGGAAAAACCCGCGGGCCGTCCAACCGCCAGACCTGGTGCAGGATTACCTGGAACAGAGTGAGAAAGAAAGAGAAAAGCGGCCCAGAAAGCACTGGGGCTTCCTTATTATAGGGTTTACCCCCAGGTGCTCTCAATTAGAAAGGGGTGCACCGCACACACTGGCCGACTCCTGTAACTACAATTAGAATAAAATAATATTAGAGACAGTCGTCACACCCCCACCGTTAGAAGGGGCGCTACCATGCGACCCAAAAAAAAATATTTCAAACCATTACCAATACTTTTCACTGTTAAACAATTGAGTATCTAAGAAGGGGCTCGGGAGAGGGCGTCCGCGAGAACATTTTCCCGCCCTTTAACATGTAGAATCTGCAGGGAGTGGCCCTGCAAGAAAAGACACCAGCGCATGAGCCGTTGGTTTGAATTCTGCATGTTAAAGGGCGGGAAAATGTTCTCGAGACAGTCGTCACACACTTCGGCAAAATACATGTCTGCCAGGGTTACTTAGTTTAATTTATCCAGGAATAATATTTGGGAGAATGTCTACACATACCACGAGATAAAGTGTGTCTTCATTAAGGGAAATATTTCAGGACATGGCAAACCCAGTCCAACGTAATTATCACACTTCTAAGCCAATCGGTCCACACATTATCTTGGACTATGTGCAGATGCAGAATTTCCTTGTGTTTTTCACTATTGTGCAGACACTTATTATTATTATTATTATTATTATTATTATTATTATTATTATTATTATTAATAATCTGCTCAACATCGCCACGTGCCCGTTTCTCTATGACAGTTACTGAGGAAACGGCTTGAGCTATCATTGTGGTATTACTGTTTCCAATAGAGGGCAGTAGAAACCTTTGGAATTTAAATTACTCTATATTATTTAACTAATTTTGAGTTATAATGAGCGCAAACACAGCTTAAGAAAACGGAATGTAGGCCCGTTAAATTTAAATGGCTTTTTGGTTTTCAATATTGCCATGTTAAATTATGTTTATTGCCATGTCAAGGAAATGGGAATATGGATTTAAAAATGATAAATTACTTGCTCGAAAGGTTACAAAATAATAATAATAACGTCTGCATAAATATTGAAGTCTCAAAAGTGTATTAAATTAAACTTGGAGTTACACTCAAATACACAGAAATGAGGTGGTGTTGAAAAGTAAACCTAGTTTATGCCTAGCTGGCAACAATATTTATAGACTGAATATTTGCATACCAAAACAACTAAATGTCTTGCAGACACATTTGAATCCTTGCCAGTTTGCTTTAGCTCATTCTTGGAGTAAATGATGCAAGAAATTGCTTGAAATGAATCATACTTGAATAGCATTTGATGTCTGAAACACAAGTGAACTAGAACTCTCAGGCAGGTATATGCTTTGCGTCCAGATTTGGCTTTTAATCTTTCACCAAATAGCTGAAAACACCTTTACATTGCACGATTCATTTCACTTTGATAATGCTGTCATTTATTTCACTCAGAACTTGTCTCTCCTGTGCTGTCTTCCCACAGTTTACATTCACGAGCTTAATGAACTCATCAGTGGTTTACAGAAAACTGTTTTGAAACGGTTCATATTTTCCACGGTGTCTTCCAGATTGTACATGGTTTTGTTTGAACTTCTTATTTCTAACAATCTAAAATATAGTATAAAATGCCATTCATAATGTAAAAGTTAAAGGCATATGTGGTTTTACACTGGAGAACAACCAATATTTTTCTTTTCATTGAGTACTGTGTGATACATGGGTGCCCAGCACAGTAGGTAGTATTCTTTTCTAATAAATGGTTCTGACATTTACTACAATAGCTGCCACTGAACCATGCCTCTTCCCCTCTTTATTTTTGTATATGATAAACCACAAGTTTTCCTGGATCTATTTATTGATTTTTCTTTTTTTTTTTACACAGTGCATCCAGACCAAAGAGTGTTTTATATCATTCAATATCAGTGGTGATATAAACCTGGGAATTCACAGGGACTGTAAACATGTTTGACGTTGGCCTCATATCCATCTTCTATATCTTCCATTAATCCTTTTTTATAAATTTCATCAGGGGTTTTGCAATTAACATTAAGTTTTTTAAACAGTGTATCTCTCACATTGATACTCTAAAGGTCCATCTTTTTATGCTAAACCAGTTTTACCTTATGATAACCTTATCCGCTATCCAAACTGAATAAAAGTTACTGAATAATATCAGATGCGTCTTTTAAATTTGAATCATGTAGATGTATTTTTTAAAGTATTGTTAAATTAATTAAAGCGGTTTTGTGCTCAAATGACTTGAAATGAATCAAAGAACTACAATTTCAGTAAAGACATAATATATTTAAAAAACAAACCTTTTTTTGAGGTTTATGAACTTGAGGTGTACATTTGATGTTACACATCCTGTTATTAACTTGTAGCTCACGGTAACAGTATATCCTGTTCAAACAAATCCTGTATTGTATCAAGATAATAAAGTTAGCTGAGCTTTTCTATGGCTTTACTATTATTCATTGACATGTCTGCAAGAGTGCTGACAGTGGGGGCCCTACATTTTGTTCTAGACCCTGTGCTTATAGCTGTTATTCTCAGGGCTCAAATTGCTGCCTGTAAGTGGCTGGATCTGTCAGTGTCAGAAGAACAGAAATGGATTCAGCCTGACTCACTCAACACTAGGCATGGAAAAAATGGCTATGGCCCATCAAGACATAATAACTTCATTGCAGCTTGGAAATTACTAAGCTGAAACACCACCCCTTACAGAAATGGAACATACTACACTATATTATAAATACGCGGAAAATATAATGATACATAGCCTATATTCAACAGCGGTAGTAAGTATTATATAGGAAGGTGTCTCTTTGCACTGGTGAGAAATCATTACTTTCTAATGACTCAATGATCACAACCACCATTATTAATGTGTGTCACCAACTGTATCTTGCAAACCTATTTCTAGTTTGTATACATCCAGGAGAACATCAACAATGACACCAGAAAAGCGATGGTCTAAAATGACCACTAAAATCTCTAGTGAATTGTCATTTACCTGGAACAGTGTGCCATTTTATGTGGTGGAAATGAAGGCCGGATTGAGAGGGACTCTTCTGCACAATTGAGTTATAACACCAGAGTTTCATTGCAGTTCTGCACAAGTACAACTTTCCTGGTGATATTAATAGCATAAAACCATGGCCAAAAAGAACAGACACCCTCACACTTCAGAGGAAACATCTCAAGTCCTTTGACAGAAGTCTTTTATTACTCTGACTCAACAGAAAATAACAGGTCAATGAGAAGGGCCGACACTATTGATTTTTTTTGTTGAGAAAATTGTATGAGACTGTCAATATGTCATAATACAAATCAGAGGCTGTAACTGGTAGTGATGTAGAAACATGGTATTGACCTAAACCCCCTAAGATCAGGAGACTTTAAACCCCACTGCATTGCAGAGATCTCAGTCCCAGACCCATAATTTTATCAGAGCAAACATTCAGCACTTTCACAATTGCAGTACGTTTTTAATCGCTGGAAATCTGTGTGCATTAACACATTAAAAATGAGATCTTTTTTCCTAATTAATTACTGTTGTACTTGTAAATTCAGCCTGAAATTCAGTGGGAGAAAAGGGAAAAAAAACTGCAAAAATAGCCAAGATTAAAAAAAGGAAAGGTGTTAAACTAAGTGGCATAGCTGAAGCTAAAGATACAGATATGGAACTGGAGCCATAGAAATGTTGTGGCTGCAGCATAATAAAAAAGAACATAAAGATCATTGAAATGGTCAATTAGTATTTGTCACATGTCAAATGATTACATGTCAAATTATTATTTTCTTCTTAATTCTCCACTTTAGGTATTAAATAATCTTTTGGATTTCAATCACCAATGATTTTAAGATAGATCAAACTTTGAACTCTAAAAACAGGTTCACACTCCCCAAATCTTTAAATAGGAAATATCTACTTCAACATGACAAAACAGCTGGATTTTTTAAATCCATTTATAGGACTCCTCTACATACAACTGAAAGCACTTGAAATATTGTTTAACCATTGCATTGGGAAGTCAGTATAACTGACTACTTAATGTCAGTCATTACCAGAAAATACAAGGCACTCAGAGATAAGAGGAATTAAAATCAGTCTCTTTTGGATACTGACATAAATGTGGCATGAAAAAAGTCGAAATTTACTATGGCTTCCCATTTGGATGTTTTATTGTCCCTTCTGAAAATCTGGTTGGGTGTATAATAGCAATAAGCCATGATGATACACTGTGGTAATAGGTTTGGTTCAGCCAAATCAGTTAGTTTAATGTTGCAGCGGAAATATAATCAATGATAAATTGGGAAAGGGAGACCTGCACTAACGAGGGTCTGCAATCATGCAGTGCGCCTTCATTTAGGCTACATGTGGTATAAACACACCTGACAAAGGCACAAAGTGCTCACGCATAGCATTCTCAGAGGGAATGATGACACAGAACTGTGATCAAATACAGTTAGTCATCTTATGACCTCGTCTCTCTGAAACAAGACAAAGTGGAGAAACCTGCCTGCATCCAAACTTGAATGTTCTATTGGTCCATACCAACTATAAGAAAATCTGAAATTCTGTCAGCTCTCAGAAACCCTATATAGCCATTTTCTCTGAAATTTCTCAGCTTCCTTCTCTGAAACAGGCTAACTGGCCGAGACAATGCACAACAAACACAAGAGCTGCAGGAACTGATCTTTTGTCGCATCCATATTCCCTGTTTTTTCTCATGACCTTGTACCCTGCACCATAGACTGTCACTGCATTAGGGCTAAATGTATAATCTTAGCATTCAACAGCACACAAGTGGGCATCTTGTTAAACAGTGCTATTTGTCATCACCAGACATTATTGACAAAAGCTTACCACAATAGCAAGAGCAATGACAGAAACAACTAAACAATAGTTTATCAGTAAGCCCGCTGTCTTTCTCTCGCCCGGCGATCCGCACAACCAGATTATTAAAGCCTTGTTCCCATGAAGCTCTAAAACCTTTAACTTCATATTTCTAAACAGCATGGCAGTCTCCATAATTTCACTGTGATAAGTGATAAGAAACCCCAATTTTTTTTAGCAGGATGCTGTTTGCCAGACACAAAGAAAGATGCACAATGAAATATTCAGTGTTAAATCTACTCTCATAGAGTGCATTTGATCCCTCTTAGACTCACATGAAGAGTTAAATGAGCACTGAGAAGGACCAGCTGACAGACCCTCATATTTCAGTTTGATTATTTTATTTATAACAGTCCAGAGGCTGCTCCCTGCTAATTCATTTCCAGGAAGCATAGCCCTAGCACAATATTACTTGTACAGAAATGTAACAGATCTTTAATTATATCAGTGAAAATCTAAAATAAACTAAAATTCAATATAAATGTGAATGAGTGCATAGTAGATTGCAGCAACCATTTCTATTTTAGTACATGAGCTTTGCAGTAGGCCTACTTTGCTGACATGCTTGAGGTCAAATAGCATGTGAACCTTGCATACATTCGACGCTGCACAATACAGGGAGGAATTTGCATTCATGAAGAAACTGAGAGCGCCTTATGTTATAAAGTGGATTTCAGATTTGCTCATTAGAACAAACTCTATTTGGGTAACATTGAACCCTATTTAAAAAATAAAGGGAAATATCTTGGAGGAAAGTTAGGATTATTTGCCTGGTTCCAGCTCTACAATAGGAAAGGGGTATAATGCGCCAGCCTGGTTCCAGCTCTACAGTGGGAAAGGGGTATAATGAGCCAGCCTGGTTCCAGCTCTATAGTGGGAAAGTGGTATAATGAACCAGGCTGGTTCCAGCTCTACAGTGAGAAAGGGCTATATTGCACCAGCCTGGTTCCAGCTCTACTGTTGGAAAGAGGTATAATGAGCCAACCTGGTTCCAGCTGTACAGTAAGGAAAGGGGTATAATCAGCTAGCCTGTTTCCAGCTGTACAGTGAGGAAAGGGGTATAATGAGCTAGCCCGGTTCTAGCGGTAGAGTGGTAAAGGGGTATAATGAGCTAGCCTGGTTCTAGCGGTAGAGTGGGAAAGGGGTATAATGAGCTAGCCTGGTTCTAGCGGTAGAGTGGTAAAGGGGTATAATGAGCTAGCCTGTTTCTAGAGGTAGAGTGGGAAAGGGGTATAATGAGCTAGCCTGGTTCTAGCGATAGAGTGGGAAAGGGGTATAATGAGCTAGCCTGGTTCTAGTGGTAGAGTGGTAAAGGGGTATAATGAGCTAGCCTGTTTCTAGAGGTAGAGTGGGAAAGGGGTATAATGAGCTAGCCTGTTTCTAGCGGTAGAGTGGGAAAGGGGTATAATGAGCTAGCCTGGTTCTAGCAGTAGACTGGGAAAGGGATATGTTTACCCTGACTGGTTCTAGCTCTACAGTGTAAACATGTGGCCAGACACTCAAGGGAAACACTGCTCTCTAATCCCACACGCCATAACTTCACCAGACAATGCTTGAAATCCAAGGAAGAAAATATTAAGGGCCTCCAAGCCCTGTACCTTACTTTCCCATAAATTAAATCCTGTAGCATGTATATTTTTTGACCAACTGTAGAGTGAATGCATTTTACAATTTACACTGATGTCTTGTAAGCCTGCTGGCTGTGCAACACATGATTCCTATCCTCATAGAGCCTACTTAGAATACTTCTTTTGGTAGTTGAACAGAAAAAAAAATCTTCCTTTTCAAAACTACTTTCAAAACTTCAAAACATTTCAAAGCATTTTGTGTATTAAGGTCTTCTGGGCCAAGGCTAACAACCAGATTCTTTAGAGAGAAACGCACACATCTCTCAGAGATGCAAACTTTGGGTATTTGGATGAGATTTTGCCAGGTTCAGTGCAGAAACGTATATAGTACAGCTTCGGTCACTGTTGGGCTGGTGGTTATTACTTCTCTAGTCCCCAGAATGAATGGAAAGATCCCTGCAAATCAATCACAGCAAGGGCTGAAGACTGGACATGCCTTTGTCTTAGTATTTTATTATTATTATAATAATAATTATTATTATTATTGTTGTTGTTGTTTTTTTGTTAATGCCAAAGCTCCTGATTTACATTCACCAGAAGATACAGCAGCGACTTTACTTCCTGCTAGAGGCAATTGAAATTGTTGCCATGGGGATAAGGCTTCTTCTCTTCAGAGGAGCTGTGGTGAAGATACAAGGCAATAAGAGAAAATTGAAAAAAGAAAAGGAAAGAAAACCATACTTGCACAGAGGATATCATTTAGGCACACAAAGGAATCCTTCGGGATGAGACGTTAGAATTGTGCACATTATTTAGAATCCATTAAGTCTAATCAAGTGTTTGACCAAGAGGTACACAGTGTCATGACCTGCACCACATTAGAAAATGTTAATCAATACGTGGATATGGGATGTTTTAACAGGGATTGAGTAAATTCAAGGGGAAAAAGGACAAGCTACAGTAAATATAATTTTCCAAAAGTTTGACAGCAAACACCACACAACTACAGAAATGAACATAATCTAGGATCAGCTCCTGGCATGGAATTTACGGTATTTACAGTAAGTCAACATTGAATCCTGCCATTAACTCAAAAGAGCACTCTTGGGACATTTAAAAGTTATTTTTGAAAACCTATTTCTAAACTGTTTTGTGGCGATTATTAGACAGTTTATCTCCCATTTACCTCTTCCTCACTAACTGCTCACTATATACCTTTTGAAAAGAACCCATGCTTAGTTTGATAGGCAGCAAGGAGTTTACGAACTGGTGGTGTGTATAGGCCCTTAAAATGAAGGGAGATGTAGAAAGGCCTCAGTGAGAGTAACGGGTGAGCTCAGAGAAAGAGGGCTCTGTGTTTCAGGCGGGATAGAGGCTGCAGTGTACCTGCGCCAGCAAAGCAGGGGTGATGCTCTGCCAGCAGGACCCACGCCACCATAGATAGTTTGCTCGAGGACATCTGCCTCTGCAGGTGCATCAGCGGGTACAGGCTCCAGATGCTTCCCCCCTCCCCCCACCCCCCGCCCTTCGCCCCAGCTTCCTCTTTCCTCTCTCTCCTCTTCCTCCTGAGCCTGCCAAGTTCCCTAGCACAAGCCTGTGGCTGCTGAATCTGGAGGCATGGTCCAGGCACACCTCTGGGATCTGTGGCTTTTTATAAATAAAGAGGAAGAACGTTCCAGACAAAGTGATTAACAAAATAAGGTTGTGCTTCCTTTCCTCTTTCAGCTGTTAATGTCAATGAATCATTTCTGGCCCAACAATTAAATTAAATGCATAAATATTGTGTATGTGATAAAGCCTATTTGATGCCCGTGGGGCTCTACTTTAGTCCAACTTCTTACCACCTCTCATGTACATATAGGCTCTCACAAACAAATATTACTTTAACATTACCACAAAAGTGAACATAAGGGATTATAATACAATATCACTGCATGGCAGTGTGAAATCTTATTAAATCATTGGTGAGTATGTTTGGTTCCAGGGTTGGACTGAATTCTGGTGACATCATATGCTATATCCAATTTGAGAACATAATTCTTTGTAACATATTAAGTAAACCTTTGAAATGTGGTTTTAGAGCTTTTCTTATTTGGAATAAAATTCATTGAAATACTTTATTTGTGGCTAATTTTGACTTTGAACAATAAATTGACTTTATAAGGATTTCATCATGTTGCCTTTAAATGAATTGTCTATAACATTTTGCTCAGTGCTGGGTTTTAAAGAGTGAGAACAATTCATCTGAGACAGATTAGAGAGGCATTGACACATTTGTGGTTTCTTGTCCTCTTTGTAATATTCTGTAATTAATGTGACATTTTGGAGAAGGGAAGCTGACAATCCTTACTTTGATGGACATCCTCTTTTGCCCTTACTGTCCTTGTGAAGCCAGCCATCTTTTCAAAGTGACAAAAATATCTCCTGCTTGAGCAGTACTATAGCAAAGCAATACTATCCATCTTGGATTGGATGTAATTTGCTATCTAAAATGCAATCAATCTCCATTGAGTGTCAACAAAACTAAAAACTATTGACAATTCTGTCCTGGAAAAAACAAGGAGGAAGCAGAAGAAAATGGAGTGAGACTTGTCACTGGAACAGTTAGTGTGCTCCTATTGGTAGTTTGGGTTACAGTAGTTCTATCGGACAGCCAGCAATTGGATATTTTGGAAATGAACTGAAACCCAGAGTAAGGGAAAGCTGATATGGTGAATGGAAACTACATTATAGTTTGCTTGATGGCAGAAAGTCTGGTATTTGGAAATGGGCTCTTGTGTGGAGTCTGTAAACACCAGTGTTTGTGCAATGTATGCTACCTGTCCAGGGCCTAACATGATCCCATAAGTGTTGTGTGGTTGCCTGGGGAGGCATCAGGGAGACAGCGGCAAATTGTTTGGGGACAAGGGACCAGCTGCTACAGAAACTCATTTTTTGGCAATCTTCTGAACTTTAGGGTTTCCGATCTCATTGCAGGCCATTTACCTTCTGTCTAATTTCGTGAGGTTATGTGCTGACAGACTGCGCAGGATCATTTAATATCTCACATCTTTAAATGTCAATGGATTTTAAAGGGTAGGTGGTAGGCAGGATCTGGGCCTGTGGGATGAGCCTGAAAATAGGAAGTGAAGACAGCTGCTATAATGTGCTGCAACTCTTCAAGCAGCAATACAGAAACAGTTTACAAAATTCTTCAGTACAAAACGTTTCTATAAGATTAACCAGTAATAGCTGATGAAGGTAATAACACTGTAATGCAGACTGTTTACCAAATAATGAACAAAACCTTTTTTTTTTTTTAATTTTTCCCTAATTAATTTAATTCTTCAAGTTCATTTAAAATGTTAATTTTTTAAAATATGATAATACATTTAACAGACTGATAACTGTTTCATTTTTCCACGGTATGTTCCGTTTCAGAACTACAAGCATTTGGCCTCATTTTAAAATGCAGGACTGAAATGAGGCAAAATGCATTTCCTGGGTGAGTGAAAGGTGTGCTTCTGGTAGACCGTAATGGCCTCATCTCCAGCTTTTTCACATTTGTCCACCTCAACCCAAATAAATCCTGGCACAGGCTAGAGATTGATGAGACAGGCAAAGTAAAGTCAGTAGTAAAAACTAATATTAGATACACGCTCCACACTAAGTGTGCTAATGCAGTTTATTATGTGTTGTTTGTAATAGATGTAATCTGCATATATTCAGGATTTGTATTCTGATTCTTGATTAGCATATTTAACTTCTATCAGGGCTTTAGTGGTATTACATAAATATATCCCTGCTGCTTTGGGAATGTTGTTTTACATTGTTGCTCCAGATAAGAGCATCTGCTAATTTATTGCAATGTAGTGTGTTCAGAAACATTCTGAGAAACAGAACATTGGCAACAGTAGATGACATGACCCCCTGGGGCCAGAATGAACGTGCGATTTGTTGGGGGTCTTTAGCTTAACAAGCAATGGGTATTTCTTGCTGCGTGGGTCTGACAGCAAGAACTCTAGTTAATAACCGTGAAGCAGAATCAATCCTCATCACATGTAATGTTGCATAGGGTCCATTTAATCCTTCAAACCCAAATCATAGCTTTCAGAAAAATAAGCATGCCACCATCAAGGGAAATGTACACAGCAAAGTTATCCTTTTATGGGGCGTGTGGCAATGCAGTTGGTATTTAAACAGCGCACGAGTCAAAGGGATCAGGTAACACGCGTGTGTTCAGTGCACTCGGGGAAGACCTGAGAGACCGACGTTGAGTCTATAATCCAGACTGACCTTCGCCTTCCTTCAGCGACGAATCAAGAAAAATGAACTCCAACTTCAGGGTTGGCATTACATTTACAATCTACAGGTGTTGGCGCTGGAGGCTGGGCAGATTTAATTAGTATGGGGATAAGCTCCCAACGCTGGAACAATTACAGAAAAATGTAGCTTAGCAGAAACGAATCGCATACGAAAACACAGATGAAGTGGAGAGAGTCCCTGGAGCACAATCGCATCCATTCGACATACACGGAAGCTGGAATGCTGTCATGAAAGTTTATGAGATGTTGCATCAGGACCTTGCCTCTGTATATCCATACATTGCACTCTTTATTGTGATTTAGGGTGAATTAGAAGACAATCATTTTACATTTAACAATATTTTAGTGGTCTCAGTCAAGATTGGCAGATGCACCCTCTATTGTGGGATGCCCACTGGACGTTGACAGGAGAACTAGAATGAAAAACCCAAATTTGGCCTTAACCCTGACTCTCAAATATATGGAAAGGTTCACACACGTGAGATCACCAAAAATTAATTGGAAAAGCTTGCATTGAAAAATTAAAACTTGCATTTAACAGTGAAATTAATGACAGAAGTTGGTTGAATCAAAGTTTAACTTCTCAGTACAAGGTTTGAGTTCTATCTAAAGAATAGGCAATTAATAAGGTAAAAACTGGACACCATAATAGAAGCGTAATTCCTGAAGGAACCATGTTGAGTTCATTAATGTGTCATTTATAAATCAATGTCCATCTATATTTGTACAATTTATCATAAAATAAAATGCTCAATTCCTGCTTGACATTATGCACAAAAGAAGCATTATATTTTTTAAAACAAAATTATCTGCCAATGGAATCATTCCATGCCAAAATAAATTGAGAAATTAGGTTCTAGCAGGATTAGAGATTGCAATTTGATCAACATACCAAAAAAGATACAAATACAAACAACGAAAAGCAATTATACTATATTCCTCACCGTTTTTATTAGTAAAATATATTGAGAGTTAAGAAATGAAGCAATTTCAGTCTCACCTGGCTCTCACCCGAGGGAAACAGACAGCATTTGCATTATGCAATACGATCAATAGCATTTAGCAATGCCAGCAATGAACGTGAACACCGATGTTACGGTATTAATGACTAGTCTAAAGTGCATTGTCTCCTGTCCCTTCTTCTGAAGAAAAGATTTATCAGGCTCTGTTCATCCAATTACTATTCAAACCCAACTAAAAGCAAAATCAATACATGTCCCCGTGCAGAGACCCTGGCTGAAAAGTGCAGACAAGCTTTCTGGATTGTTCTTTCCCCTTCTCCCTTGGGCTGCTGAAAGTGTCTGAGATATACCCCAAACTACTTACCACCCCTCTACAGCCACTTATTTCACCTTGCCTGTATCTGACAGGGGCGCATTTAATTCACTCCTTGCTTCTCAGTGCAGAACAGGGTAGCAATGTTATGGATGTTGCGCTGTGTTCTTTCCGAGTGCAGCCAAACGCGTGGAAAAGAAATTGAGCGCTTTGTTCTTTGCTTTGAGTAATACATTTATCCAAGTGCTAACGTGCACAAACAGAAGGACACACACACACACTCATATCTGCAGGACTTAAAAATAATGCAAACACAAGAGCACACACAAAGACACTCACCCACATATTCAAAAGCATACAATCACAAGATCACACACATATTCAAAAGAATGCAAATGTCTGAGCACACACAGACATGCACACACGCATCCAAAATAATGCAAACACTACTGCACATGCAAACACACACACACACACACGCACACACACACACACACAAATCACAAATGTCAATTAAGAGTTACAGCTTCCCTAGGTATTATTTAAAAGAGTAAATGTTCTGTAAAAAATCCACTAATGAGTTCTGGGAACTTTTCTGGTCTGCTATGAGGTATTGATCCCCAGAATTCAATGACAGTTTCCTAAATTAAATACACTACTATGCATGAAATACAATATAAAAACCCTATGAAAATCTAGGCTGGAATACACTAACAGCGGGGATAACATCTTAAAGAGTTATGCTTAAAAGACATGAATCCCAAGGTCACTGCCTAAGGACACAGGAAACTTCACTGCTTGCAGCTTTAACATTCTCATCAAAATTACAATGTGCAGCGATAACCCTCCTGGAACTTAATCTACTTCGACAAATGAGTTCAATTGGTCTCCATTTGGAAAGATAAGAAGCAAATGAGGGAAAAAAAATTAAACATTCCCCAAAATGATGAGCCTTCCAAATTATTATCAGGACATACTCTGAATAGGACTTTAAATTATTGTTTTAGGATTTACAATAGCTTGCTCATTTTATTTTCTCTGGAAAAAAGATGCCTGAATACATGGGTCCTGAACAAAATGGGCCATTTAGTTATAGCCAAAGCTGGGTGTTTGACTAGGAAAATATTAGCTCAAGTCACAAAGTAGTCGTGGCAAAGTTGAAAGTCACAGAAAAAAGAAAAGAGGCAGAAATCACCGTGTTTTAAAAGCATTCGTTTATTTTAAATTAACCAATAAATCTCATGCTCAACAGTGGGAAATGATAGAAATAACATGCACAAATGTAGCAAAAGCAGTGCTTGACGTTTAACAAAATCAGCAGGCAGCTGCCACTAGTAACAAATACAAGTAAAATGCTTTGATAGGTCGATGCATTTAATCACAACCAGCCCACTATGGAATGAAAAGGCATGCTTTTTTTTCCAACAGAACCGTAAATAGGGGCCATAAAATATCTGATTGCAACAACTGATTGTAGGCTACGTTTAAGTTCATAGTTATCATCCAAAACTGCCAAGAAATCACAGAAAAGCACGCAAGTGTCATGGAATCCATGACGCTTGCGACTTTGTGGCAAACACACAATATCTGCTGTTAATTCAACTCAAACGAGCCCAATAGGGACCATATACACTCGATATGAGACGATTTAACATCAATATTTGAATATGCACCCATAGAAAATTATAGTTGAGCTTGTAATTCACTTGCCAGTAAGCAGCCTAATACACAACAAATTGTTCAGTGCAAATCAACGCACATTTTACTGCATACACATACACAATGCAAAGCATCTGTAGATAGGACTATGTGAAAAGATATGCTTTAAACCAGAAGTGTTAAGTCTATACTGTGTGTGACGCCATACTCAAATGAGTGGCTTAAAAAAAAGTAATATATTCAGTGGTGACCACTGTAGGACACCACAGGTTGTTTTCATTATTTAAGGAATATTGCTACTTTGACACTACAATTCCACTTCTTATTCAAGAAAAAATTATTGAGAACAAGGAGCGCTTATTAGGGTGGCATTCCCACCATGGTCACCGGACCTGAACCCAATCGAACATCTGTGGGAGCACTTGAAGAGGGAAAAGGCCAAACATCAAGTAACATCAACAGAACATCAATGAGAAGTGTTGGGAAAGTGCTAGAGTGAAATGGAAGATGAGGTGCTGCATAAGCCAGTGGAATCAATGCAAAACTGAGTCAAAGTAGTAATCAAGGCAAAAGGTGGTCACAGCAAGTACTAACAATTTTTTACTTGCAATAAATACCTACATTTTCAAACTTATATTAATAAAAACAATTAACTCTTGAATAAGAGGTATAAACATAGTATCACATTTATATTACCCTTGATAAATAATGAAAACAAACTATCCTTAATAGTGTCCTCAGACTTTTGGTCCACACTGTATCTCAGTGTATTTTTAACAAATAATCTAGCAATATATAAACTTGGCATTGATTTGCACAGGACAGAGACACACCTATACGTGTTGCATTTATCTTGATAAAACATGTTATTTCAATATATTGTTTATTCCAAGCGTCTCAATGGTTGGTAGAGACACTACTGTGTGATGCAGCGGGGAGTACCATATTGACCAAGACTCTTCTTTCTCCTCCATCCAGACATTTCCAATCCACCCAATGGGGTGCTTGACCACCCACAGCGGTCCACATGGTCAGTACTGCAGACCGTGGGCAAGGTAGCGTCATCGAGATCAGGAGCTTTTACTGAACGCACTACCCATCAGCTTCTGAGCTCTGCTTTTGGTAATAATAAATAAATAATACAAATCTCTATGACAGACAATGAAGGGGCCTCCATTAAGAAACCGAATCAGGCTTTCAGCACTCTAATATACCCTTGGATTAAAAGGTCAGGCAGAGCTATTACAATAAGATGACAATCACGCTTTACATTAAGGGCAACTTCACAAGGCCTGACAGCTATTCTGACACTCTGTATAATACCACACTGGATAATAAATGGATGGGGAAAGTGCAGCTGTTCATCACCAAAACAAGCTTTCACAGTAAGTCAGGCGTCTTTCGAAATAAGATTTGAGGGCACTTACCAAAGAAAGGGTCGCAGGCAAATCAATCAGAACTCAGGATTTTGAGGGACAAGAACAAAGGGTAAACAAGGGTAGGTAAAGGTAAACCCGGACATATTTCTCATACTTCCAAATCAGAGTCACTAGAGATTAATTGAAAAACCAATTAGGAGAGCATCTGAAGTATCTCAGCACATTCATGGCCAAATTCCAACAATATTTTTTCTTTAACCCTGAGAAATTAATTTAATCAAATCCTAGGTGATTTTTTTTCCAATTCTCACGTAATAATAGAGGTTTGATAGATGTGCAAGAGTTTTTTTTTCTTTCCCCACAATGTAACACTCACTCAAATTACTAATAGTTTAGAACAAAGCGGACTGTGGTTGGACTAATTCTGGGCATCAGTGTACAAAACAATAACCTTCTGCATTGTAAGAGAACTGTAATCGTAAAAAAAAAAACGTTTCAAGAGCATTCATGATCTCATAGCAGACTGCCCAAGACCAAAGAGCTTTAATTTACTATTGCAAGTGAATGACAGTTTAATATATGTGAGGTCTTTGAGAATGGCATTGTGATAAGACAGAAGTCATGAATAATTTCCTGTTGCAGAGAATCATGGTTGCACTGCAACCCTGCCAACAGTGTCAAAGAAAAGTTCTCAAACAGAAATCTTTAAAATAGCAGCAACCTGGCTTCAAACACTTGAGGATATTTAATGTTTGAAGCACCTGGCCATTTCAGTAAACTATAATAAACATATACATGATATCTGCATAATTCACAATTAATGATAAACCATAACATTTTCAGTGCTAATTTAACTTAACATTTAAACAAGTCCCAGGGTGATCAAACGTACTGTTACCAGAATGGATTTCACACTAAATGTTTCACCAAGAAGGTTGTGGGTTTGAATCTCGGCTTGGGGCCTTTCTGTGTGGAGTTTGCATGTTCTCCCCGTGTCTGTGAAGGTTTCCTCTGGGCACTCCGGTTTCCTTCCACAGAACAAAAACATGCAGGTAGGCCAATTGGAGATTCTAAATTGCCCACAGGTATGAATGTGTGAGTGAATGGTGTGTGTGCCCTCCGATAGATTGGCAGCCTGTCCAGGGTGTTTTCCTGCCTCCCGCCCAATGCACGCTGGGATAGGCTCCAGCCCCACCTGAAACCCTGCTCAGGATAAGCGGGTATAGATAATGGATGGATGGATGTTTCACCATATACAATATTACTATCAACAGGCACCAAAAAACGTCATAATTCCCAGAATGCAATTTTTGGCAGAAACAGTGAATGAGGTTCACACTTAATGGCGGTATAGCTAATGCAAATGATTCTTTATTAGTGTGCTACTTTATTATTGTTAAATTTATCCACTATTCACACCCTTTTCACGCAATCTTTGAAATACTCAGTGTACGGATCAAAAGGCAATCTCAGAATTTAGGCACAGATGTTGCATTTCTAATAGCCTATCCTGTTAAAGATTGCTGCAATCATTAAGTCACCATTTAAAACAGTGCAGTGCACAATGAAAATGACCAAGAACACCTTTCTCTCAAATAACTGGCTCCACTTAGAGACTTTCCAATGCAATAATTCAAATGAAAGTATCCATGTGAACATTTGAGCACCTTTTGTGGGCAGAATGATTAACCGTGACATGCGGTTAACTGAAAGGTCACTTCCATAATAAGGCTGTGCGATTGGTGCATCACCATTACAATTAATTTTGAAGACTTATTACATTTCCACCCACAACCACCATCACCTCCACCCACCTAAATTCCACAAACACCTCATGTCAAATTCTGCTTCCTTTCATTCAATTTCAGGCATCCATTATTCAACATAGATGGTTATTATTTTATAAATGCATATCATGACTTTCACTGACAGGTTCCCGGTAACCAATTAAACTTAGAATAGAATTATGCCATTAAAGTTTGTCGGTGGCACATGCCGAATCTTATCATTGCAATAAACTGCTAATGTTCATAGTGCCATCTGAAAGTACGCATTTACAGATTTTAAATCTGTTTCAATCATGGTATGCTTTTCTTCAATTAGAAAAACTTTCAAGAGGGAGCATGAGATTGAGGTATGAATGTGTACATAGTAGCTAGTTCCACATTGGGCACAAAGTTGGGCAGCATTACATTCTTGTCAACTAAGGATCCAAAACTTCTTCTCTTTTCTTCCAGAAAGCAAAGATTTCTCACCAAAATCATGTTTTTCATACTTACAATTTAATATTTATTTTCTAAGAAACAAACACTTTGTTTAAATACACAATCAAACTACATTATTACAAAATATGTTAAAAGCAATTAAGGTTTATATATAATCAATGTCATTTATAAATGCTTCTCATTAATTTGTTGGATGAGCCAAAACAAAAGGTTAATTAGTTATAATGTAAACTAAATCACTTCCAAAGTGTGTTAAGAAAAAAGTCACTTAAACTTTTGTCAAGCATCTCCACAGAAAGGAGTATTGACAGTGATCTGCATGTTATCTCATCAAATCTGACAACAACATGTTTGTTCCCCCCCCAAAGTATTAAAAAAAACACGTGCTGCTTATCAATTATTTTTTCTTAGCACTAAGGTATGGTTGATCTTTGCACATCGAGACAGAAGTCCACTGTTACCAGCCAACATAGAACATGCATTTGTTCTGAGGTTGAAACACTGCCAAAGATCTAGGCCCAGATTCAATCAACTGTGACCTCAAATCATTGTGTCCTCATCTTTACTTGCAACTAAGGTGTTATTTTTAAATGTCCATATTTATATTGTTAAACTACCGAACTCACAGCAGCTGTAATAGTAAAAAATAAAACATTTTATTTCAAATTACAAACAAACATTCAAGTTTATTATTCCAATTTAAAGACAAAAAGCGCATGGAGGGTTAGACTGAATTTGGGCCTTTTGCTGCACTGTGCTAACCCAAACAATAATAAACTACAAAGGCATATGGTTGACCATGGATTCGCTGCACACTTTCACAATGATATTTTGACAATTTCCAACAAAGGCATTTAGAAAACATGAATACATATTTCCAGAGGCCCATCCACACCTCAGCTGTCTAACTCCGGATGGGCAGCCCTGGACAGCAGGCACGCATATCAGTCCACACTCTGCTGGTCAGAAGAATGGTGGCAGACAGACAGACAGATCTGCCAGAAGAAATGGCAGTCTCGTCAAAATGCTTCCTTTCAGCAGATGTGATCTTCGTAGCCATTCCCCTACTGCCATAACAAGCCCTAATCATACCTCCAGCCCTACCGAACTCAATGGAGTCCAAGCTGCGTGTAGGGTTCCGGTAACTCTGATAACTCTCACCCTGCATGATGTTTAATTGGGATGTCACATCCTTGAACAGGGTTACTCATGCCTTCATTATGCTTGCTGGGACCAATTAGAAGGACAACACATTCTTGCACAGGTTAGGCATATCCCTTGTTTTTTGAAGGACAATTTATTTTCATTCAGATCTTTTCTCTCTCTGTTTACCCTCAGAACCCAGCAAAGGCCCAATGCCTTTGGGATGAAGTGACCATGCAGACATGAGGCAACAGGCAGCATATTCAGTGAAGTCATGCAGTCATCCAGTACCCTCTCTCTCCACAGGGTTTCTGACTGATAGAGTGTTTACTTGCTCTTTATTTTCAACAAAAACATATTTTTCAAAAAGTCACCCCTCCTACCCCCAACAGGCCTTCACTGCAGCATTTTCAGAGCTGAGAAGAGTCACTGAAATTGTGTTTTCTCCCAGACACCTGAAAAACCACTGATGTCCTTTGGCTGGCTTGGAGCTTTTCTGTTTGAGGGCTAGTAGTGAAGTAACCACAATGAGGTCCATAGAAAAAGGCGAAAATGTCAATGCAAATCACTGAGTGAAAAAGCTCCTTGACTCAGCACAGAGGGTGACGTCATCAGGATGGACAGCCTACCACCGGAAGCCCAACGCTAATCATCATAGGTGTTCAGGTCTGTGAAGTAGGCGTTAGCGTAAGTCTTCGTGGCCAGGCGGGGACTGAAGTACTTATTCCGCTCCTCTAAAATCAAGTTGTTTTTATTGAAAATCTGTAAATAAAATGGAAACACCTAATCAGTGTCACTGGTCCTGCAGAAAGGGGGGTTTACTGCCAGGATAATGGCTTGCATGACACGTGTCAGTCCAGTCGGGCAGTCAGAGATCATGCATTTTGAAATAAATTTTTAAAATTTGTATAATTTTCTTTTTTGTTTGGAAGAATGCTCGCTGCCTAAAGGTCTCCAAAATTGATTTTTTTGAACAGAGAAAACCATTTTTGCTGCTAAATGTAAATGTAATGTAACTAATAAAACACAGGTGGAATATTAGTGACATTTTCATTTATGCAATACAGTGATAATGGGAATGAGCACAGTTCAGTTATTTTGCCCGATTAGTTGATGGTTATAGGACCCAGAAATGCATCAGTTTGATAAAGCAAATCAAGAAAAAGAAAGAGGACATCGTACAGAAAATCAGGTTGGCGACAACCAAAAATGAAGAAAGAAATGTATGATCACACAGTGAGTCAGGGCTGATCCAATGACATGAAATGGGATGCATTCTGCAAATAGAACTCTAAGCAGACCTGCAGCCAATCAGAAGCTCTCGGGGAGGGGGGGACGGAATACGGAAGAGGTCAGACAGGGGTCAGTAGTTAGTAGTAGAAAATCTCCCGGCCACTGGACGTCCCAATTTTAGAGGCCAAAGGAGGGCGCATGCTGTGGTCATCCGGGGGCAACAGAACGGACACATCAGGCTGTGAAGAGGAAGAGGAATGGAGGAGAATGACCCACTGAGTGAGTTTGCTGCTTTTATTTTACAGTGTCTGCAGTGTGTCTACTGTGTCCACAAGTTTGTGTACAGAGTAGGCGTAGTTGTGAGCGGATGTACGAGAGAAGGGAGAAAACCAGAGAGATACGTTTGAGCGTGTGTGTGTGCACGCATGTGTGTGTGAGTGTATGTGAGCATGTGAGTGCATGTAGGAGCTGTCCATGTCAGGACTAATTAGGGAATCATATGTAGGCCAGGATCAGTATTTTCACCTTCATGAAATAGTATAGCAGGGCTGCTGGATGAAATTTCAGGTGGTTCACTACTGCTATACCCTGGAACCACTAGTACCAGACATGAATTTTCTCAGTGTAATTTATATAGGCAGTTACATAAAATGAAGGCTATTTAGTTTAAGTGCCCTGGTAAAGGTAGTATACCACGTAAACAAACATGATAATGTGATAGTGGATCCATTTGTTAATTTGGACAGAGGAAGAGAACTTTGAGAAGCCCCAAAAACCAGGTTCCTAACCCAGTCAGAGAACAGGGAACTGCCCACAAAACAATACATCCAACCGAAAGGAGTCTTGCCACTGTTGCTAGCTGCTGGTATAAATGAGCTTTAACAGTGAATTGCATTGCATGCTGGCATAAACACAACTGGTATTAATTTTAGCCAAATAATGAATTAAAAAACAAAAACAAATGTAGTTGCAAACTGTACCCACGTAATGAATGGGCACAGTTTAAATTAATTTAGCACTGAAATGAATAAAGTTGTTAAATGCGACTTATAAAAATCAAGATTGAATACCTCTCAGCTGTGGATTGTACACACCATTTTTTATCCATTTAGCCACCATTTATCATACAGTGCAATAATTCCTCATGCAAGCAACTGCCTAAAGACTAAGACCTCAAATCATTCAATGCAACAGTTTGTCACCCAACATATCATAATAATTCATAACTGAGTAATGTTGGACGTAATATAGTTAAAAGTTGTATTCTGTATCAGAGCATTCTTTGACTGCAGTTTTTGTTTAAACGGCATATAAATTATATAAAAATGTAGTCTGCAAAAGTAAGACACGTACTGCATTATAATTTCTGCATCATCAGAAATATTTTTTACAGGGCAAGTGAGTTGATTGGTGTGATCTCGACAGGCCAGGTCTCGACAAGACATTTGTTCACTTTATAACTGAAACTTTAAAGTTTCACCACAATATTAATCAGATTTAGAACATATACACGATACCTTTTTGGCAAGGGGGTGTTCCCAAATTTCTCATCACTTCATCTTCACTTTCATATTAATCTCTACAAGTTTTTTGGCTACTCATCCATTCAACTGGTGGTATATTAAAAAAATATACTTTCTTCACTTAGCAATCAAATAAATTGCCTGGAATTTCATTACGAAAAGTCTAAATAATGGGTGGGGGTAGAAAAAATGAAAAATGTATCTGCTAAGCTGAGGATGAGTATCCCCACAGGCACTGTCATATCTGTACAGAAATGTTTCTCATCCACAATGTGATGAGCCACAAAGATAGCGAGCAAAGTTGGTCAGAAGCACTTACTTTATGTATTTGACTAGAGCAGCAGTGTAGGACACTGCTTACATCAACACAATGACATAATGTAAGAGAGTGGGTCGACACAAAACCCCATAGTCATCTCCCATCGGTCTCTAGCGCAGACATTCATCAGGAACGCCGCTAAATCCTGACAACAACTGACCTTTCGTGTGATTGATTTTTTTTTAAAAATTTTAAGAGCACCCCTTTCCCTCCTGAGGAACTGACCTTCATGGCCTCCACAGAGTCATACTTATCCAGCTTGTTGATGTGGTTGGTGACACTGGTGTTGAGCGGGGTGGCAGTCACGGGGTGGATGACCGTTGCATCGTGGGATTGCTGCTGATAGCGCTGGCAGTAGGTGTAGACCAGCAGGGTGGACAGACAGCCCAGGATGCTGCTACTCAGACCCACGGCCAGCATGTGGAACCAGTTAAAATCAGCTGCACAGGGCACACAAATACAACACATTTTAATTCAGCTAAAACAGTTTACATTCAGAGAGTCCAGAGAGGATGAAATGGGATCCATTTCTCCATCAGAGTTGATTTAACACTGACCATTTTGCATTCAAACTCCTTAAGACCTTCTGTAGATAAACAACTCAGGGCCCGTGAATGTATGCAGATATATGCAGTATATTGCTTTCTGTTTCTGGTCAAGAGGCATAAGGTTGGCTTTGAATGGCTTCATAAAGTGGTAATACCACATATATAAAGGTGTTGTGTATAGTTCATATGGGTCTTATTAAGTTAGGTTTAGCAGGATTCCATTTGTTTTTGTTCTAATTTTGCATTCAATGAACATGCATTCAGAAGCTAGATTAATTTCATATGATAATGCATAATCCCATAGGACACCATACATATTCATTTAATTAGCATTTCCACATTACATTAATAAAAGAAAAGTTGAACCAAACTATAATTTATCTAAATTGCATTGCGTCAATACATCAAATTGAAAACCACGTCTCATGTGGTAAGTTTAAAAATAAAATACATTTTTAAAAAAACTGACAAGGAACTTCCAAGTGAGGCTTTGAAAAATGAGTTTCTTAGCTCTCATAATGCTCGTCAATTGTAAGGCCACACGCACTGCACCAGAAGTGACAGTTAAATGGAATGAGAACCAGGAAAGATTCCAGTGCAGAATGTTTATGTGTTTATGTTAATGTGAAACAGAGCTGTGAAATGTTTCACTGCGAGCTTGTTACAAATGAAATTGAGCCAAATAAAACTTGCTTTGTTTTTTCACTTTTATTTTTTAATGTTCACTGATGGACATCTTTCTCACAGCTCCTAGTCAGTTAGAATTTTGCAAAAACTTTTGCAGACCTTTCCATCAACAAACAGTATCACGCCAATCCAAAATATAAAGTTGGACCTAAGGGTTTTTGTGAATGTACATGCGTCAAATTTATTGACATCTCTGAGCCAATGTATCCATCAAAAGGCAGCAAGTATCGTGGTATAAAAAATAAAGAAAACCTGGGGAGATTTGTTCAGCCAAATCAAGCATTTCAAGCTAGCATTGCCACTGGCATCTAATTACATGGAGTTTGCTTGATAAATAATCAGAAAACTCCTACCCTGGGTGTCATGTTGTTGGTTGTTAATATTATTACCTGGACAATTTCATATTAACTTCAAGTTCCTAATCGATGAATAGTTTAAATGACTGAATGGTTAATAACCATTCAGATAATTTTTCAGTTCTCTTGTGTGTCCTCTGCAGAAAAGAAGTAAATAATAACAAAATACATATTTTCCCATTTTCCTGTAAATGATACAGCTGATGGGGGCTCAAACACAGCTGAATAGAACAGGGAGACAAGAGGAATTTTACCTTCACATCGTCTCTTTTCCAGACTGGACTGTGCAATGGATTCTGGGAAGGGAGAAAAAAACAGAAAAAGACCTGGTCATTATCATTACTATGATAAGTCAAAACATAAAGTCAATTAAACAGATTAACAACCACTGAACTTCAGTGCATTGCTGTGCACCATAGCCCATTAACAAGCAAGAAGTGACATCTTTTTCATGAAGGTACAATTACAGACAGAATGGTGCTAGTAGTGCTGAGCATGGCTATTTACGTGGCCTAGAGATGATAAGCAGATTAATCTCAATTAAAATCTCAATTCGTTCCATTACAATTATGAATCAATTCTTGCCCACACTGTCCAGTGCTAATGGTAGCTTTCCAGATTATCTGCCTGATATTATCATATTCACACTGCACAGAACGAGAGTTCCACATGGTGGCTAGAGTGGTAGTGAATGCTAATCAGCATTAAAATGCACCTGATACATACACACATACACACACACACAGTCTGTGCAGTCGTGGTGACTGACCTGGGATCAGGTTGGAGTCGTAGGTGCAGGCCCGGGTCTCTGTGCTGTTCCCTGTGCACTGGCTGCCAGTGGGGAAGAGGATGTTGCAGTGGCGAACACGGACCTGCACGCCAGTGGGCTCACACTGGGACCAGCGTGACCATGGCGACCAGCTCTCTGCCAAGGAAACGCAGGGACGCAGCCTCAGCCAAACACGTGTGTACACAGACATGTGTGTGTTATGTGCATGTGTGCATGTGCACATGCGTGTGTGGATTTATGTGCATGGATGCAAGTGCATATGTGTGTGTGTGTGTGTTTCTGCGTGTGTATATGTTTGTGTGTATACTGTGTGTCGGTGTGTATCTGTGAGTGTATGTTTCTGTGTGAATGCAGTGTGTCTGTGTGAGTACGTTTGTGTGTATGCAGTGTGTCTTTGTGTGTGTACGTTTGTGTGTATGCAGTGTGAATGTGTGTGTGTGTACCTGGACAGGGCTGGGTGTTGCACAGGGCTTCCTCAGTGTGCAGACCCAGGCAGATGTCTCCACCGTAGGCAGCAGGGGGGCTGCTGCAGGTCCGTGTGCGCGTGTAGTGTCCCCCTCCACACGGCAGGGAGCACCTAGACCAGGGAGACCAGCACGACCAGCCACCATCCACTACGAGAGCGAGGGGGAGAGAGAGAGAGAGAGAGAGAGACAGTGAGAGAGAGAGAGAGAGAGAGAGAGAGAGAGAGAGTGAGAGAGAGGCACCTAGTTAATGGCAGTGAGTATCTATCTATATGTGAGGGTCTACATATTTATGAGAGATGTTATTGAGGTCACGGTCGAGAATGGTTTTAGCTGGTGGAAATGAATCTCAGATTCCAATTATGAACTGAGCTCAACAAGAGTCCTTGATGCGTGTGCAATTTTCTGAAATGACGACACTCGAGCTTCATCAACAGCACTCCACAACAAAATCCAGGAAGTGCCATGCAATCAACCGCAGACCCACATCGCATCACCGCTGTGTGATGTCACAATGGTGCACAGAGTTTGTGGAGGGGACGTCTCACCTGGGCAGGGATTGATGTTGCACTCCTGGTACTCCAGAGCCGGCCCCAGGCAGGGAATACCCCCGTATCTGGCCTCGGGGCTGCTGCAGACGCGTTTTCGGTTCCGAATGCCACGCCCGCAGTCCCGGCTGCACTGGGCCCAGGAGCCCCAGGGTGACCACCCGCCGTTGACCATGGGGGACGTGATCCGGCTGGACCGCAGGAGGTCTCCTGCAGGCAGAGGCATGGATGGGGTCAGAGAATCAGGCACAGGAGGAGGAGTCTGCTTCTCCAGCACATACAGCATTCTGCAGCTGCTCTTACTAAGAGGTTATTCTGTGCTAAGTGCCCATGCACCAGATGGCAGTAAGAAAGAAAACACAAAGCAGAAGTTTAGAAAATGAATCTGAATGATGTGCAGCACCATCCACTATGTCTGGAGTGCCGCTTCTACACGCCATTTTAAAAAACTCAGTGTACTTTGAGGGGAAATAAGAAAAAAAAAATATTCCAAAGAAAGATATAATATATGTATTCTAAATGAAAGGGCAGTCCTTTGCATTGTAATTGTATCCACAGCTCCTGGAGATGCGCTGGTCTTACACAGCAAGGCATATTACACGCCGAGTTAGCGGATGGCAGCCCACAGCAGGTACGTATTGATTTAACACGCTTCTGCACCTTTCTCCGGCCCGACTCCTCAGCGGGGATGCAGCCCACCTTGTGAGAGAGCCCTGTGCGAAGGACGCTGGGAGCACCGCTGAATTATTCATTACAGGTCAGGCGGTGACATCATCGCCTTCACCGGCGAGCGCCCCGCCCTCCCCAGTGCGCTCATTGCCCGGGAGACAGCAGGGCGACTTCTCAATCTGCTCACACCTGGACGAGCCGCGCGGGTCACCTGGGGTGAGGGCTGCCGTCAAGGCCTACAATAAATCTGAATCCCCCCGACCGCCCCTGGAGGGACCAGAGCGAGCATGAGCACGCAACTCAAGCAGGCCGCTGATGCTTTCACTCTGCGATAAAAACAGACTACTGAAACTTTTACTCTGAGCCGAAACCCACTGCTATAACTCATGAGCTAAAAAGGACTGCCAACATCTTCATTCCCAGTTAAAATGGACTACTGACACTTTCAATCAGAACAAAACTAACTATTGATGTCCTCGCTCTGTCAATAGTCTGCTTTAGCTCAGTATCAGGACATCAGTTGTTAGTTTTACATCAGACTGAAAGTGTCAATAGTTTGTTTTAGTTCATTTTAAAAACTACTGATGCCTTCGCAGACTAATGACACTCATTTCAGAGCTAAACAAACCACAGATGCAGAGATAAAGTAGATGAATGCAGATGTCTTACTCTCAGCTATAAAAAAGGCTACTGACATCTTCAGGGTGGACATGAGAGGATGGATAAAACATACTGCTGATATACTGACTTAATATCTATGTGAGAATGGTATGTCTTTATCCACTGTGATCTATATTACTTGCAAGGCATCACACCTACATGTTCTATATGTATGAAGATGTCATTTAAACTCAGAACATGAGTGGGCAGGTGAAACAGAGCATGCAGCCGATCTGTTAAGAGAGGCCAATATTAAAAGGCAAATAAAAAATAAACATGTTTTCCATATGAAAATCTCATTTCACAGCTTGGACAAATAATGATCACCACCACAGCATGTCCTGTCTCAGTTGTTCCAAAACCCAGATCAGTAACGGGGAGCTAAGCCAAAGGACCTTGTGCACAAAACCGTAAAATGAATTAATGGCACTTGTAGATCAGGCAGCATGATTTACAGTCTCCAGTACGATTCCCAGAGCAGTCAAATATCCTGCCTGAAAGCCCCAAGGAAGCCATTTCAATTGATTAGCCAAATGTCAATTAAAACTCTGTAATGCTCCCTCACTGGTGGCTCTGAGGATTTGAGGTCTGTTGTTTAGTGCCTAGCCAATACCAAGCCAAAATGAAAGGGGTATAATTGCGAAGACAGGGTGTGTGTGTGTGTGTGTGCACCCAAGGTTGGTCAAGAAAATGATGAGTAATGTTGTGCCTGTGATCCTGGGTTTGACAGCTTTTACTGAAGAACAGAGAGCAGAAGTACATTAGTCTGGTTTTCTCCCAGCCCGGGAAAGAACCAACAGCGCTTGCGGGTCTGGGCCCAACAATTTCACAATTTTAATAACTACAACTTCCATTTTTTCATCCAAAATTCAACCCTAATTAAGAAAAGGTTTATCACATTGCTGCCTCACAGGTTTGGACAATGGCCCCATTTCCATTGAGGACGAGACCAGAAACAAACAAAAGAGAAGGGCCTACTGGCTGGATACAGTGCTGTGAAACAGTGTTTTCCCTTTCCTGATTTCCTCTATTACTGCATATTTGTCACACCGAATGGTTTCAGATCTTTAGACAAATTGTAATATGAGACAAAGGGAAACCAAGTAAACAAGACATTTAAACAATAATTTCATTTATTTAATTATAATTTTAAAAAAAAATTAAAGTAATGAAAACACCTGTATCACCCATTTAAAAATGAATTGCCCATTTAGTAACTCAAACAAACAAACTTAATCTATCATTAAATTCAGCTGATTGAGCATGATCAGGCTTTATTGCAGCCAGCCCAACAGAATCTAAATCTCACTCACATTGAACCTTACCATCAGTTTGCATTTCCCTTTGCCCCATATTATATTTAGTCTAAAAACCTGAAACCATTCAGTGTGACAAATATGCAATAATAGAGGAAATGAGGAAGAGGGCATATACTTTTTCACAGCACTGTATATCAGTCAGGGTGCTGTGGAGAAACTGCAGTCTACCATCAGTGTGAGGGAAAGAAACTAATAGAGGTTTCAGGACTGTCTTTCTCTAGAGTGCTTTGAGAACCCTTCCTCTGAAGAGAAAAAGGTAATCATGTTCAGCCCAGGAAGAAAAGAGGACTAAAATTACAAGCACCATCATCAGTAATGTCCTTTCAGTCCTTTTTTTGCTGAAGTCGCTCCAGCACACAAACCTAAAGGACAGTGCATGAGCCGTCTGAGCCTTGCGGTAATGACTGCGATGATTTCTGCTCCACACCTTCATAACAGAAGCGCCATTACTGCATTACTGCTGGAAATTTTCACAGTGCAGTGGAAACAGAGGGTAATGGGAAGCCTTGGGAATGGACATGTGCATGCCAGAAAAATGAGGCCATGTCAGCCGAATCATGGGGATGGCACTGTGATCACAGGACCAGGATGACAACATTTCCACAAAAAGTATGCAGGAAGAAAGAAGGCATACATGGCGGTTACTCATAGCAATGGGAATGAGAAAAAGGAATATATGTACAGGCACGTACACACACACACACACACGCACGGACGCATGTACGCACACGAGAAAATGCTCACACAAACGTATACACAAGAACATACACAAATACACACACCTATGGGTTATTCAAAATCAACTATGTCTGCTTGCTACAAGAAATAAAATACAACCTGTGAAGATCAAATTAACTACCTTTATCTCTGATTGGCTGAATTTCCTGAATCAAATTGGATATCCTCCCAAAAATCAACTACCTGTTTGCAATGACTCCTGTCACCCCACCCTCAGGCTGCACTCAAGGCTAACATCCACACAATAAACCATTCAACAAGCAATCACAAGGTGCAGATTCCTGTCTCACCATCCCCGTTTAGTCTTGTCTGTCCTAATATACAAATATGTATATAATGTACAGCAAATGATGTATTGCTTGGAATCTTCTGAATGTTTGCAATGTTGCACTACATTGTATTGCATATTGCTGCATTGTCTTGTAATAAAAATTCGATTTACTATGGCAATTTTGCTTTTGCTTTGTTGTTGCACTGTGAAAAGGCTGTTTAAAGGCAACCATGTCCTTCACCAACAGGAGAATTTGATAAACATATAGGCTCTGGCAAATGGCAGAACAACAATCAAAATACCCCTCAGGGGGAAAAAGAATAATTGCAAGGGTATGGTGACAAATAAGACTGAAATGTAATTTAGGTGCACTGTACAGCAGGCAA
Source organism: Anguilla anguilla (assembly GCF_013347855.1). Lineage (NCBI taxonomy): Eukaryota > Metazoa > Chordata > Actinopteri > Anguilliformes > Anguillidae > Anguilla > Anguilla anguilla. The sequence goes on along the minus strand of NC_049208.1, from coordinate 13,153,034 downwards.
GAAAAGGAGACTATTGTACAGAAAAAAGGCACATTCTCTTCACATGCTATGACAAAGTAAGAAGACATACAATCATTTACAGTCTTCAGCAGTGTGCTGTACATTTAAATTTCTACTCCTGCTTTCCAGTTTCCAGCTGACAGACTCCAAATCGATCGAGAGGGCCTTCTGCAAGTCATGCATTTAGGCATTAGTTTTCTCTCACAACGCAGAGCTAATTACTGGAAGATGCCCTTTCTATTGACAGAGAGAATGTCGACAGATGGACAGGCAGATAGACAGAGAGGGATCTCTCTGTCAGGAGAGAGAGAGAGAGAGAGAGAGAGAGAGAGAGAGAGAGAGACTGATTACAAAGCACTCGCTATATCAATTTGTTGTACTGTTTTAAAATTCATATTTTATTAATATTATTCACCCCTTTTGACACTTGAGTTCAGCTCTAATTGTTGTGATTTCTCACCTTTGTAAATATGAATGAATTATATATGTGTGTGTGTGTGTGTGTGTGTGTGCGTGTATTAATGTCTTGCTACAGAGGCACTTAAAAATTTCCTTTGAGAAACTGAGACAGACAGACAATGTGATTGAGAGAATGAAAGCGATGAAAGAAAAAATCACATGGACAGGGAGAGCAGAGGGACAGAGAGAGAAAGAGTATAGAGTTATAGACAGTACAAATAGATTAAGTAGATTGACCGAGAGGCAGATGGATAGTGAGAGAGAATGACATGAAAAGGGAAAGAGAGAGAAACAGATTTTGACAGAAAGAGAGGGAGCACACCATCAGTAGATCACCACATAGTGATAGACAGACATAGAGTGAGAGATTGACAGACAGACAGACAGACAGACAGAGGCACTCACCATCAGTAGAGCATCCTGTGGACCCGTCGTTGGAACAGTAGCGCATCTCAATCCTCTGGCGGCCCACCTCCAGCAGGGAAGGGTCCGGCACACTGGCCTTGCAGGTGTAGCGGAAACGCTGCTCGTAATGGCCGCCGTGGTCAGAGATGTTCACTGGAGCCCAGGGAGTCCAGGGCGTGGTCTTCTTCAGGTCCGGGCAGGGGAAACTGTTACAGGACTGGAACTCCTGTCCAATCAGAAAGCAGGAACAGACATGCTGGCGGTTCTGAGCGAAAACCACGGGTGCCAGAAATGTCATCAGAGTGGCCAAGTCCCCAACCCATTTTAACTCTAAATAAATGAAACCCTGCATGTGCTACTTCTTTTACTTGTATTACCTGGGTCATTGCTATAGTGCTGGTAGCAACTTAGAATCCGACAAAGTTTGTGCTATAAAAGCCACATCTGAATGACTGATTAATGCAATGATGTCAGCTTATCACTGCCTTAGTCTTCAAGGTACATTAGCATGCTGGTACCACTTTCAAAGGGACACTAGTGTAGTCTCATCTGCAGATGGTTTGCTAATTTTCAGAAGGTGAGTTTGAGGTCAAAGGCACATGTGATGCTCTGACTGCAGCCTACTATACTTTACCGAGTTAATGAAATGTGACGATCAAATCTAAAGAGTCAAAAGGAAGCCAAAACCATTGGCTACAATGGGGCGACATAGCTCAGGAGGTAAGACCGATTGTCTGGCAGTCGGAGGGTTGCCGGTTCAAACCCCGCCCTGGGCGTGTCGTAGTGTCCTTGAGCAAGACACCTTACCCCTAACCCCTAACTGCTCTGGCGAATGAGAGGCATCAATTGTAAAGCGCTTTTGATAAAAGCGCTATATAAATGCAGTCCATTTACCATTTACAATTTCAAGACTGACGATTGAAAACCCATCTAATGTTCAGCTATGTCTCTGTCTTTAAGCATGTGTTTAATAGAAACTTCATCGCAGTTTGAGTGTGAAATGTCATAATGGCTTTGGAAACAAAAACCCTTCTCTGTGCAGGAATTTCTAAGCAAAGCAAATCAAAACTGTAAAACATCCTGCAAACTTTGAATAACCCTTCAATCTAGCGGCTTAAAATGATATATTTTCACACACTGATTAATGAAAAAGCAGCAATGTACCATCTGCTTTAGACAGAAGAGCAGGTGGCATTTTTACCACTGAATCTTTGTTTAATGAATCACCTTAACGACATACGGCAATTATGAGTGAGGCAGTTCCCAAGGTCACACAGGTAGTCATGGCAACACTAAAAAAGGCAATGCTAACTAATTTCATGCATTCATACTAATGCGTGAATTGAAAATCACTCAATTGGTGATGCACAGAAAAACAAATTGGATGATGGCTTCTTTTGGGGTCACTAAAATCATTAAAAAATGATGTGTGAGCGGGGGAAAAAAATGTGAAGCTTGCTAAAGTACGTCACTCATTCGTCAAATAGATAGGGACAGAGCACTTTGTGAACCCTTACATTAATCAGAGGCTTGTGGGGCATAGCATAAAGCAAATCACAGTAGAGCATCACCTTCAGAGAAGTTGTGTCATTTTGCAGACTCGTAAAATTTTGTACCATTAAAGGCTTTTGTGAACCCGGGGAACAGCAGAACACAAACCTGGCAGAAAAGGTCACTTATCAAGATTAATACACAGCAAGGACATCAAAAAATGCTACGGCTCTCTACTCCCTCTGTACTTCTGTGTTCCGTTTCTTTGCTCATAAGGAACCAACCTTTCATTATGAATACCAGATGTGGCCTTGGTGAACAAAGAAACCGCACACAATCTAACAAGTATGGTACCAATACGCATATGAGGAGCATATTGGTGAGTATTTAGCTTTAACTAGACCCAGCCTGACAGGCTTGTTCTTACGTGGAAAGATACAACTTCAATCCATGGCGCACAGATAATTGGGGGGGGAGGGGGCACCTCTCCCATTTGACATAGGAAAATAGAAATTGTCATTTTGCTTCGGGTGGTGCTATCAATGTCCCCAGCAAAAAAATCCTGGAGAAAATTGCTGTTTGTTCCACCCCCAAAGCCAAGGTGATTCAGTTCTGCTCACGCAAGAGCCAGGGTAAATACAGGACCGAAAATTTTAAAACTGTCAATTCTCCCCCTCCACCCCCTCCCTGCCCCCCCCAAACCAACATCCTAGCACAATCTCAGTGCAATTAGTCCAACTCTATATCTCTGATCTCAAGTCAATACACAGCAGATGCTGGAAAAACACAGCCTCTTCCCGTGGAAGAAAGAAGCACATTGGGGAGAAACGTTGTCCCAGTGAAAAGAGCTTTCCTTTTTGTTAAATAAACCCTGATTTTATTTACTTCATTTCATCCCAGATTTTATTTAGAATGGCTGCATTCTGACATGTAAGAAACACAAGTATTCTGAGGTCCACACCGAATTCTGCAGTCTCTGTAGCAGATCACACAGTGCATTTTTTAGGATGTCGCTACAGAAAGGTCACAAGAACACGTAACATTTTGCTCTCTGCAAAAATCCAAAACTCAATCCCAGCCCCCAGCCTCCACCCATACAAGCCCCCAACTCAGTTCAATCTTCCATGTGTCCTCTTCCATGTAGCTAAACTCCAGTCGGCCTCTGTGGCCCATCTCAGATAGGTAATGCCACACCCTTCCCCCACCCTCCATGTGCGTTTTGGCACGGAGTTGAGCCCTTACCAGGCCACAGCCGGGACACTCGTTCCCATTCTCACAGGCCCGACGCCGCGACTGCACCCCTCCTCCACAGGGCACCGAACAGCGTTCCCATGGCGACCAGCCTGACCAGTAAACGTGCGGAGGGCAGGGAAGGTGCTCGTTGCAGTACCTGAGAGCAGGACGAAGCAGACAGAAACGTTTCGCCAAGAACAGTGACACAACTTTCTGCTAAATACATGCAGTGTCTAAATGCAATATGGTGACTCACAAAACGATGCAAGTAAATTAATTTAACAGGTCTAAAATTGTATCATCAGCTGTGGCAGGATAATTAATGCTATTTTCAGTGTTAAATCAACTATCCAACAGGGTCCATATTTATTCTTAAGAACACAGTAAAACGACCAGTGTGAATTAATCTAACAGTCTAACAGAGTTAGAGAGTCTGTGTTCAACAGGGACCACATGTACTCTGTAAGATTTAACTCAGCTGAGACTACCACAATATATTTACATTTATAAATGGACGAATGAGTAAAAGGACACAACTGAGATCCAACAATAACAATAACAATTATTATTATAATTATTATAATGCCATTGCTATCACATTCTGCTGTACTTCAATGCACTTTGACTCGATGATGACGGTAAAAAAAGAAATTCTACCAGTACAACTCTGCTGAAAATTCCAGCAACCTTCTAAAATGCCTTTAGAGAGCCTTCAAGGGAGGAGGAACATTGTAAAATGATAACTATGCAGGCACATCATTTGTATCCCTGGAGGGACATCAATCAGCTCTTGCCCTGGGTAGTGTGGAGTACCAAGGAGTTCACACAAATTGTAATGTGAAAAAATTCAGAGACTTGCAAATAATGCATACAATTTGCTCTCAAGCATACCCAGAACTATTTACCAGGACAAATCCATTTTAAAAATGCTGGACCACAGCTTGCAGGAAGATTTGCAACTTTGCCAAAAGGTCAGAGCTTTGGGGAAAAGCAGGAAGGAAAATGCCAGACATTTTAAAAAAGCACAACATCTTCCCCATGTTTGTCAGACCCTGTAGTCACACATTCAGTCCAAGACCAGGTATATGACCTGTAAGAACATTTTTTTTGGCAAAACGTATAAATGATTGGTATTTTAACATATGCAAATGAGTAAAAAAATCACTGCAGAATGCTTGATAATCGATAACATTTTATATTCTCTGCTAGTGGCAAACCATGAAATGAAGGCTAATACTAAGGTATGTATTATCACATATTTAAAGTACATATTTAAAATAATCTCATCTTTCAATGAATACATTATACACTTACCACCTATTCGTTTTTTGAATGTCATGTGAGTCCTGCTGTGAAAGATTTCTGAGAGAAAACAGTCTGCTGAATTTTAACATGGAATAAAGAAATGAATAAGATTCGGGGAGCAGGTCTTTTCGTCCTGGTGCTGAACGAGTCCTGGACCTGCGAAGAGCACCAGCCACCTTTTCACAGGTATTTCACACTGCAGGGAAAGCTGTGTCTTATTAAAGAGCAAAGGGGTGTGAAAGCACCAGGCACCTCTTCTAATTGGGTGGTCAAGACAGAGAGAGAGAGACAAAGATTACCCTCCATCTGACCACACTCATCTCCCTGAGAAAGTTTCCACTGCACACAGCAGGGCTGCCCAGGCCTGTTCCTAGAGATCTACCATCCTGTTGGTTTTCATTTCAGCCATAATTTGGCAACCCTGATCCAACTAATTAGCAGCTGAACAAGATCTGTAGCTGTTGAATCAGGTGTTCTTTCTTAGGGTTGGGGTGAAAGCCCACAGGTAGATCTCCAGGAACAGGGTTGAGCAGCCCTGGCATACAGTGTCATAATTCATTACCTTCCTTACTAAAAGTTATTGGTAGTATCATATCTGTAGTATTTCTATTATGGCTACTATGACTACTACTCCTACTATAAGATGCTCTTTTACAGAGCAATTTACTACTACTGCTGCTATTACAACAACAATTACTACTACAGCTACATGGACAGCAATGGCTACAACTAAAACTTCTGTTGCTTCTGATATTACTACTGTTACCACCATTTCTACCACTGTTGCTACTGATACTACTCAGACCACATTACATCAGACAATGGATGCTGCCTATGTGGTACCTATGAGTCATTGGCTTCATTGTAATCTTGCTCAAAACTGAACCCTCCCATACCCTGGGTGATGCAATCGCCAATTGCGTGTCTCTCCCTATGGAGCTACCATCCTCAGTTAGCACTAGCATGGTCTGGATACGACATGACACCGTGGGGCTCATCCTTGCGCTGAATTAGCCACCCAGCAGCGCGGTACGATATATGTTAAAAGACGACAAAGTCAATTAAATAAATTCCCAGTGCCTTCTCACAGAGCTGACGAAAAGTGTCCCTTAAAGCAACGCTCTTAACCGATCGTCCTTTCTGCATATTGTCTGGCCTTCAGCAGAACTCAAACAGAGCCAAGGGCCCTTCCAATGTACGGCCTCACAAAGCATATCAGCAAGCCTCAAGCAGCTGCATTAATTACACCACAAAACACCCAAATCTTACAAAAAATAAATAAAAACAAAAAAGAAAAATCATTATGAACATAATGTGCTTCACAGAACTGAAAATGTATTATCAGGATATTACAGGTCGCTCCCCATTGTCAGTTTTGTGGGTTAAAATGAGGATTAAATATGGGACTGACATTGCAAAAACAGTTGCGTGCAATCAAGTGACCATATTAATATGCACTATGACTCCCTGGAGGCTCTGGGAACATTCCTCTTAAGTTATAGAGCTAACACACTGGTGTTAAGCGCATTGAACTTTGAGTAAGCTTGTCCAAACATTTATTACCCTTTGGCTGTACAACCAGTGATGATTTCTCCCCTCTTTTTGTTTTTAAACAAAGGTACATTTGTTGGAATTTTACAAATTCAAAGGTATCTTAGAAACCAGCAGGACCATGTGGGTTGCTAGGACACATTCATCATTAAAGCTGCTATTTTTATTTTTTATTTTCTTTTTGCGCTTCCCAGCTAAACTCTTAATTGGGCATCCGACACTTTATGTGAGGGAAAGAGGCGATTTCCACAGGCATTTTCACCCCGCCGAACGCTCATTAGCAGGAGGCAGGGAGACGTCTGAAAGGAGGGCTTGTGTTGGGACCCCGGCGGCACCGCACCTCTCCTCGCGGCTCTGGCCCACGCACACTCGTCCCCCGTGGAGAGGGGCGGGGCTGCTGCAGGCGCGCTGGCGGACCTGGAAGCCGATGCCGCAGCTCGTGCTGCAGGGCGCCCAGGGCGACCACAGAGTCCAGGCGCCATTTCTGCGGGGAACACAGAGAGCAGCAGTCGCCACAAACGCGGTGTGATCGCCCGGGCCAGCCAGGGACACAGGATTGAGGTCAGCTAAAATGGTGTCTGTGACCAGCTGTTGTACCCACAACATGCACATTTTACTTTACGAGACAGTGTATACAGTGATAGACGTCAGAAAAGATACAAAAATGTACCAAAACACAATCAAAACTAAACATAATTGTGTGATGCAATGCTGAAAATTGTCAAATGAATAAAAGTAAAGGGCAAAGTAAAGAGGTAAAGAAGTGAAGAAGATCAGCGAACCTCAGATTAGTGCTGAGATAGAGAGTTTCCCGCAGGAAGTGATGCGAGTCAGAGTTAGGTGATGCGTTTCCTGCTGACTTGGCAGGAAGTGATGTGGGTGTGGGTGCACTTCCTCTGGGGAATAATCATGGCAGCATGCAGTACCTGGAGCAGTTGGTGACTTCGACGCTCAAACCCGTGCAGGTCCGACCGCCGCACTGCGGACTGGGGCTGTCGCAGGACCGGGTTCTGCACAGGCAGGACCCAGCCACGCCCTCGTCGCTATGACTACAGGACCGCCACCCAGACCACAGCCCGAACCTTCCATCCACGGTCACATTCTTCCTCTGAGATAAAAGGGGGAAATGGGGTACACCGTCAGGAAAACATGGAAGGGCACTGGCCACATGACACAAAATACAGCTTGCATATTAACATAGTATAATACATGTGAAGGAGCCAATTGTAGACCGATAATATTATGTGACATTAGTCAAGAGGCCCCTAACAGTAGACAAATTACACTGAGGCCTCTAACCCAAGCAGAGGTGCCCTAACAATGAAGTTCACAAATGACTAATAACAGAACTATCTATTCACCCATTAACTCGGTTAAAGGTCGTGGGGGGGTGCTGGAGCCTATCCCTATTGGGTGAGGGGGAGGAATACACCCTGGACAGGGCACACACACCATTCACATCCAAATAACAGGGAAAGGTTGACATACAAAATATGAGAGAGCGAAAGAGAGACAGCTTCCCATCCAGTAAATAAATACAATGGTATCAGAAAGTTGACAGACTTCTCCTACTGTAGAATTCAAATTCAGTTTAAAAGCCAAAAATGTGTACGGTAAATTCAGTTAATCCCCATTATGGCTCCCTCACAACGCCAGGTAAAGGTGAGGAAGAAACTTTCTGAAAGCGCATTCAGACTGTCACTAAGATTAGGCCACAGTTGTGAGAACATCTGAAGCCTGCTTAGGAACAGAAATGGTTTCTTAACTTCTTAACAGCTTCTTTCCTTTCCTAAATTCTAAACCCAATGTTCAAAACATTCTCCATGAAAATATTTCCGAAATAACATTTACCTTCGCAAACCCCCGGGCTGGAGACAGGCCACATGGTCTGTTTCTGTTGCCAGCATTCATCTATTCAATTTAATTTTATTTGTATAGTGCATTTTACTGAGACACTGTCACAAAGACGCTTTACAGTGAGAATACAAAAGAAAATTGCACAAAAAACCAAGAAAAAAAAAAAAAAAAAAAAAAACTGCCCAGCGGGAAGAAAAACACTGAAATGGTGGCCAGAATAAAACAGCCATGGGAAGAAATCCTGAGAGGAGCCTGACTATAGAGGGGGAGCCTGGTTGTAGGGAAGCGGTCTGAACCTGAGACAATGTCATCAAAAAGACAAATCCTCTCAGTCGTTCTGCAGAGTTCTTATACTCCCATGAAATTTGAGGGCTTTTGAGAATAAGCTTTTCCTATTATGTGTAGATTTGCCTGCAATCACATAAGCAGTCTATAAATATCCAACACAATCCATCACAAGATACCCCATCCACCAAAGGCTCCTGGAGACCCACACAGCCTCATACACTTATGACACCCCATCTGTTTACAGATGGATTGAAAATTGGATTTTGAAATTTTTTTTGGTAAAAAAAAAAAAAAAGAGCTTAATGTCATTATACCACCATTGCCCTCAGCACTCATAATAATGGCATCATAAGAATCAAGACATCTTTAGTCATACTCATGAGAATTCCACGAGACAACTTGCAGCACAGGTGCTCCTGAGGACAGCACAGCCTCCTAGTTTAATTAAAGCAATCAAAGGAAGCTCACTGGCTCATGGGTAAGTGCAGCAGAGCAGTGTAAATGCTTCCGGTGGAGACCTGGGGTGCAGTAGGCAAACCTGAGACACGGGTGCAGCTGGCACATCAGTGGCTCGAGAAGCACAGCTGGCGATTCCAGAAAGAAAACCGGTAAAATGTTGGCACCCTGACCATTTAATTTATTCAAATTATTTGTCTAGAATACACGGAACCCTTTGGGAAAACACAAGGTCATCAATTAAGATGAAGATCGAGTGCCAGCCCATGCCAATCTCGTACCAGGCACACAAGTGACAAAGCAACACCCCAGATCGTAAGGGGGGGGGGGGGGGGTTATCTTAAAACTTGAATTCAGCCATACGGTTCAGCTCACAGGGAATATAAATCACACAGCTAGTGGCCCGGTTAGCCAGGCAGCTGCCAGGACAGAGGAGACAGATGTAAGGTGGTTTTCCTGGGCAGGTGAACTGCTTAAGCACTGAGCAGCACAAAACCCCCAGGAATATGTCAGATCAGCAGGGTGCCCCCCCCCATCTTACACTACTATTCCCCCATGGCACCATCTCATTATCACTGAGGAACTGATTCAAGCAACTGTTACATGCTTTCACCATATACGTATCCATGGAAAATATTGCTGAAGAATGAAAAACTAAAAAATGAATAAATAAAAATTGCACTTATAATAAAAAAAATTCTGTGTGTTGTTATTTACGGTAAAGTCGAAAAGGCATGCACACACTGCTTCTTGTGACTCATCAAACTTTTCATCTGATCTTTTAAAGGCAACCTGTGAACATAATTTTTTACCCTGAGTTAAAAACATTTTTTTCATAATTATCACATTTTTTACGTGCGCAAAATTTTGTGCACAGGAAAATGGCCTTTTCAGCAGCGTAGCTGCATTTTAAGAATGTGATATAAATGGACTGTGACACAGCTACAAATACAAAATGTCATTTCTAGTAGAAAAGGTAGTGAGTCATCACGCTGTGCCGAAACTAATCACTGCTACACGGTGACATTTCAAAGATGTGGTCTGACCGAATACCCAAATGATCTTTTTTAAATGCTCACCCTCGCTACAATAAAAGGGCACGGTCTACCCGACCTCATTCTCCAGAATAAGAGTTTGTTTTTTTTCTCCCTTCGGTGAGGCTAGAGTCATTTTGGGTAAAGTGAGTTCACTGCACCTAACCAGAGGACTCAGTTGCACTCAGTCATGTTTTATCCATGATTTTGGGGAATTTGTGATGACCCCAGAGCCTTTTAGTCAATATTAAATCCACATAATGCTTGAACAACTTCAAATGCTTTGTTTTCAACTGCTGAACATAACCGGCGTCATTCAGGTAAAAGCACATTTGTATAATTATTCTACTTTTGGCTTTAGTTTCTTTGCTGTGCGCACACAGTCCTGATAATAAATACCGCCCAATGCTGCTATTCTGTGGCACTGCTACAAGATGTGGAAAAGATTTAAGATTAGCTTCGGTTCAGAGTTATTAAAACAAATGGTAATATCCTCAATATGGAAACCTACAAAGGCGTAGGAAAAAGCATATTTGATTTTACATTTGTAATGAAGCATTAAATTAAACACCAAGTTATTGTTTAAAAGGAATCCAAAATAATTACAATTCAATTAAAATATAAAATTATATAAATTTCAATATGTATCAAGGATTTGTTTTTAGCTTGGAGCTCTTCATATTCATTCAAGACACTTTGCCCTTGGAACAGTTGATTTACAGATAGTGGATACTTAAAATTGTGACTGTTTGGAAACGGTTTGTGACTATTGACATTATCATCCCATTAATTAATCATGGACAAAACACTATCAATACATATTAATGTTATTAACCTTGCCTAACTGTGGTACAGAATTACTGATGGAATCTCCCCTACTGGAGGTGACAAAGGAGATGGTGACATCACAATAGCCAATCCCTGACAAGATGGGAGGCTGAGGTGCATGCCGGGTAACTTACAGGACACTCCGTGATGCTCTGCTCCCATTGGCTAATGCTATGATTCTCATCCAAGGTGGTGCACCTCTTCTGTCCCAGATCCCAACCGCAATAGGGATCTCTGGCCTCCACACATGCCCTGTATGGGGAGAAAGGAGGGGTATTAGGAGGGGATAATCACAAATGTCTCTGGGTAATACTTCAGATCACACCCTGGAAGAGGAAGCAGCTAATGAAGAGATCACACGTATGCTTTATTGTGCCCCTTTGAGTTTCAGTAAAATCTGTTATTTAACAAAACAGAAATCCACTTTATTTTACACTCTTGAAAATAGCTGTGCCATTGCCAATTACTGCAAAAAAGACAACATATAGTGTATGCCATTTACTGTGACTAAAAGAATCTGGACACCACTTGGTCTGGGGCTGTTTTTCATGGATTGGGCTAGGCCCATTAGTTACAGTGAAGGCAAGTCTCAATGCTACTGCATATAATCACATTCTATACGATTCTGTGCTTCCCCAATAGTATGGGGAAGGCCCTTTCCTGCGAGGTTCATATAGAAATGGTTTTGTGGAGATTGGTGTGGATGAACTTGATTGGCCTGCACAAAGCCCTGACCCCAACCCCATCCAACACTTTTGGGATCAATTGGAAAGCCAACAGCGAGCCAGGCCTAACCACCCCATCCAGTGCCCGACCTCACTAATGCTCCTCTGGCTGAATGGAAGCAAATCCCTGCAGCAATGCTCCAACATCTAGTATAAAACCCTCCCAGAAGAGTGGAGGTTGTTACAAAAGGGTGGAACCAACTCATATTAGTGCCTATAATTTTGGATGAGATGTTAGATGTCAGGTGTCCACATATTTTTGGCCATGTAGTGTAGCTGACAACTATAGTGTAGTTTCAGAACTCATTACTTCACACTATCATTGGGAATACAGTCACATAGTATACAGACTAACAAGATGGGGAGCTACTGCAATCATTCCGTCCTCTCCACTACCTAATGCTCTACTTGGTAACAGCAGATTCAGGAGGGTGTCATTGTATTTATACAATGTGTGAAGTTAAAATGTTTCAGATTAAGCAGTAGGAAAACAATTCTAATTTTAAAAATACAGAGCTAAGTGTCTGGTGGATCGGAAATGTTGGTACTATAGCAACTACAGCAACACAGCGAATTCAGCATATTAATTAAAAATGCACAAATTATATATGTGCTCTGTAAATATGCTAAGGCTGCAACTGAGTTAGTGTGGTAGAGGATTATAACCAGACTCTTCCACTATTAAAAAATATGGCTGGGATCCAACAACCTTCCAGTTGTGGAAGGGCTGAAATGGAGTCCTCTTCACATGCTGCCACTTGTTCATTGGCAACAAATATGTGTTGAAAGGGGACCTGGGGCATATTTGTGGCAAATAAAGCACAGGAAAAGCCTCGGATTTGAGGAAACAAGCATTTATAAATCTGCCTTATGAGCCCCCATTGCCTTGGTATGCGCTTGATATCATCAAACAGAACACATTCTCTGGGGTACATTTTCATATAGTTACCGCCTTTTCCCAGAAAACTTGCCTCAGCTCTAATGATATAGATGGCGCACAGCGAGTCGTGATCACTGCAGACTATGCTGTACCGACTGCTTTCAAAAAAGTGTCCTATGTGGCCTCTGAGTTTGCCTTTGTCACCCACGTCCTTTTAATTCCAGATATCTAACAGCACGGAGTTTAGATGGTTATTTCCCAACTGCATCCTTTTGCATTTCAATGCCAGCCAAGAGCTTTTTTTTTTCTTTTCCTCCACAGAGAAGCTAAAGCAGCAGCCTGATTGCCTTTTTATTCAGGGCTTGCAGGAGACTGTTAATAAACTTTGCATTGTTTAAACAGAGAGGCTTTCGCAGTGTGTGAGCAAAGCCATGGGATCAGAGGGGGAAAAAAAAACAAACAAATCTGATGACAAAAAAGCCATTTCGTTCTGAGAGGCAAAGTGTGCAAGTGCCATTCCTCATTTCCTTTCCATCTGCAATTAATTTCGCTCCTGCTTTAGCACTTTATTTCGGGGGTGGAAAAAAAAGAAGTGACTCTTACCAGCAAATAGGTGCTAGATAGGTGGATCACTTTCATTCATCAGTCAGTAATAAGATATCCCACAAATGACTGTTTAACCCCATGCCACAGTGGGAGAGAGAACAGCACATGGTCTCTGATGAATATGTTTGTCATGGCAACAAAGCTTCCCAGTTAGAAATGCAATGTCATCTGCTTGCATAAGGCCGGGATGTGCGAGAGTGCAGGTCCACTAAGAGTGCATAAGTGTATGGGAAAAGCTGTCTTTCATGAATAGCTAGTATAGTGCATATCATGAGCACATGGTCTGGTTTCTGCTGATCATGCACTCAACAGCATGTAGGAGTGGGCACGATAGAATCCAGAGGGGTTTCGGTTCTCATCGCTTGAACAAGAGCCTTAAAACTATCCAGTTGTGTTGCAAAAATGTTGGATTGAAGCTACAGTATGCAGGGGTAGGTTGCCATGGACACTGCAGTTAGGCTGTGCACTCACTCTCTCGTCTTGTGGAAGCCGCAGCGCTTCAGCTGGACCCTGATCACCTGATCCTGGACCCCCACAAACAGAACGCTGCGTTTGGGCTGGATCAGGAGGCTTCTGATTGGCTGAGACTTCCTCGGGGGGAAGAGCTCGATCTCGTCCAGCACACAGCTGCTAAGAGACCGGTTCAGCGGAGCCAGGACCTTCCTAATGGTTCCGTGATCTGTGAGGAAGAAGGGGGGCATAGAGGAGAGGAGACGCTTATGCACGCTTAACAATGCTCCTCTGTTGACCTCTCTCTAAACCGACCCTTTCTCTAATTTCCTCCCTGCTGTAACAAAATGGGTGGGATGAGGGGGGCATTAACCCAGCACAAGATACATCTGTAGAACGTGGCGTAAAGTAATTTGTCGTTTTGATCTGCCTGCCGTACCTGTTGCCAGGTAGATGACGTGGAAGACCTTGTCTCTACCCTGCACCACGTCCACCACCATGTGAGAGAAGCGCACGCTGTCCTCCAGGTAGCGCGGCGTGGGCGTGGCCGGCTGCACCACCTCGTGCATCAGGAGGAACTTCTGGGCATCCTGCAGGTTCCTCTCAGTCAGATTGATGTAGGAGCCGTAATCTATGGTGCCACACTAGAGGAGATCGGATTTATAAATGAGCTGTAATCTATGGTACCACGCTAGAGAAGAGCAGATTTATAAACGAGCTGTAATCTATGGTACCACGCTAGAGGAGAACAGATTTATACAGGAGCAGTAATCTAGGGTGCCATGCTAGTGGAGGATAGATTTCTAAATGAGCTGTAATCTATGGTGCCACATCAGAGGAGAACGGATTTATACAGGAGCTGTAATCTATGGTGCCACATTAGAGAAGAGCAGATTCATACATGAGCTGTTATCTATGGTGCCACAGTAGAGGAGAACGTATTCATACAGGAGCTGTAATCTATGGTGCCACACCAGAGGAGAACGGATTTATACAGGAGCTGTAATCTATGGTGCCACATTAGAGAAGAGCAGATTCATACATGAGCTGTTATCTATGGTGCCACAGTAGAGGAGAACAAATTCATACAGGAGCTGTAATCTATGGTGCCACACCAGAGGAGAACGGATTTATATAGGAGCTGTAATCTATGGTGCCACATTAGAGAAGAGCAGATTTATACATGAGCTGTATTCTATGGTGCCTTGCTTAAGAAGAAAATTTACATTACATATTGGTCGTAATCTATGGTGGCAAACTGGACAATAAGAAATGCAGGTGTAGTGTCACACTAGAGGACAGTAGACTAACATATGAGCCATGGTCTAAGGCGTGTCACAGGAGGACTGTAGATATACATAAGAGCTTTGCTCTATGGTGTCACACTGGATGAGACCAGTGACAGCAAGGATTCCCACATCACCATGCCACCAACTGAAGGACTTTTCAACTTCGTCCAAGGTCCCATTTGCAGAAATTCTCACAGAAACTGCACAGTAAACTGTATCACAAACATTTCTTGATCACTGTTATGTTAGATCTCTTGTATAACTTCACGCTCATTCTGGTAATGCTCACGATACAGAGAGCACCTCTTTCAGAGGCACTGTATTAAAATAAAACTAAATTACACAACTAATTAAATAAAGAGCAGAACTGCTATTCCATAATAAAAAATAATTAATTCATAAATGGTTAAGATATTAAATGTAAATCCATTCTCCTGAATCCCCAGCCTTACTGTGCGCCAGTGGCCTACTGTACTGGGGCTGACTGCTTACCTGGAAGTCGGGGTTGGGGTTGGGGTAGGGCAGCCAGGCCGAACGGGAGTTCTCCTGGTACCTGAAGGGCCCCCGGAACACCTGGTTGATGGCGCTCAGGTTGAACACACAGACAGCTGAAGCCGCAACACTGTTCCTGAAGGAGAAGGACCAGGAGAGACAACAGTAGGAGGACATACAGTGATTCCCTGTGACATCAATGGCTCGCTTATAATCGTGCACTACATGTAAAATCACATCTGACTCCATAGAGGAGTGTGCAAAACAGATGTGGTTTCACCATCCATTGTTAAGTGGTCCTGCACCCCCTAAATGGTCTTCAAATATATGCTGAATGCTGACATTGAGTTTTACACCTTAGGAAGAGGTTTCAAGGTTCTCCCCCCCTCTCAATGCTCCCTAAAATGACGAGTCTGTGACTAAGGAATTTGACAGTGCAATTTAACATCGTAAAAAGTTAAGGCGGGCAACAGATGTGCCGAATCTAAAGTTTACAGCCAAGGATAATTTATAGCCCCTGTTCCCGCTTAGGCTGTACCCATGGCTCCAGTTACTGTCCTTCACAGAAGCTCTAGAGCACTGATCTTCATTCCTAGCCCTGGCTGGCCCATTCAGACCAAAGAAACCAGGTAAGGTGAGTTCACTGTCATCAACTGCTTTAACTGATCAATTAAGTGCTGAGTCACAACAAAAACCAGCAGACCCTGTAACCCCCCAGGACCAGGATTGAAGATCACTGCTCTAGAGAGTAGCTTCTTGCTTGGGGCAGGAACCACACAGCCAGCAGCCTCCCTCAGTCAAGCAGTGACAGGCCTAGTCCCTGCAATGGCACACAGGAGGCACAGGGGGGCGCTCTCACACATTGGTGGTGAAGATGGTGTAGAGCAGCTCCTGCCGGGGCAGGAGGAAGGTGCCCTGCAGCTCGCTGTAGTAGAAGGGAACGTCGCCCGGGCGGGAGCAGTTGAGCCGCGCCTTCATGAAGGTGGTCCAGGTGTCCTCCAGCAGGAAGCGGCCCCCGACGTCGTTCTTGCACACGCGGGCCACGCGCGAGAACACCGTCCGCCCGCAGTCCTGCTCCACCGCGTTCTCCCGGAACAGGAAGTAGGTGAAGTTGCCGATGTCGTAGGAGGACACGAAGTTCGGCTCTGCCGGGGAACGAGAACAAGAGAGCGGGACGGCAAACTGCTTTTAAGGATTATTTAATTCGTTAGAGCGATGCATTCTTGAAAATTTTATTTCAAGACCTATAAAATAGATCTATTTGTCTATTCTTCAGAACATAAATACAATCAATAAAAGAACCTGAACATATGTAACTGAACATATGTATGTCACAATGAAGCAATGCAGTGAAATTTAACAAGCAATGTAACACTAGAATTCCCATTTCCAGTATTTAGAATGATGTAAGTTCTAGAAAAAATAGATGTTCATAAAAAACAAAAACTATTTGATGGAAAATGAAGGCTTTGTTTTTTCTGATGACGAAGTGACCTTTAAAGTAGGCTGTGTCTCTTCAGTGCCACAGTATGAATTAAAGAATAACTTGTGTCAAAACTGTGGCAGAACCAATTCAGGAAGATTGCAAGGAACACTTTGGTGGAGTGACGTTTTTTATTCCAGTAGTATAGATG
The DNA here is from genome assembly GCF_013347855.1 of Anguilla anguilla. Taxonomy (NCBI): domain Eukaryota; kingdom Metazoa; phylum Chordata; class Actinopteri; order Anguilliformes; family Anguillidae; genus Anguilla; species Anguilla anguilla. The sequence goes on along the minus strand of NC_049208.1, from coordinate 13,136,051 downwards.
GAAATATAAATATATGAATATAAATATACATGATGCCAATCACCCAGGATAAGAGCATCTACTAAGAATGTAAAATTAAGCAATAAAGATTTGCACATATATGTTACCTTCCAAAGACTCCTAAGACTACACGCTTATATGGAGGGGTATTTTACTTAAATAATTAATGTACCGTTATAAAGGGCACCAGCACTAGCCTTTCCAGAATTTTATCCTTCAACCTTCTGGTCACCAGCCTTGACCATGATCCACTGCCCTGTCTGCTGCCCAACTCAAAATCTGCAGTGCAGTCTGGTATGGGATAAGAGAGTAATGGTCTGGCTAACGCTAGGCTAGCTTTTGTCCTTGAGCCAGAAGGGATCAAAGGACTTTTTTTTTCTCTGTTGAACAAAAGTTTTGAAAGACGTAGTTTTGAAATAAAAAACCATGGCTTAAGAGCGAACATTGAATCTTTTCACACAGCGCCTTTCAAAAGCTGCCCCCTTCCAGCTATAACGACACCTGCATGGTTTAAGAGGCTCAGCTTTCAGTGGCCTGACTGTCATACCCCGACCAAAAAGCCTGGTATCTCAAAGGCCTACTGAGACAGATCTGTGCCAAAATAAAACCCCAGGGTAAGGGTGAGGTTGGACATCACAATCAATCCAATTCCCTCAAATGCATTCAAGTACACTTGGGTGTGCCTAATGAAGAACTCTAACTGTGTAAATAAAAGAAATATCAATTAAAAATCCTTATGGTGTTTTAACTAAAAAATCCAAATTAGTCTCAAGTGGACATTGATTTCAAACTATAACTAACATATTGTATATCCTCAAGCCTAATCTGAATGGTACAGCTTTTCTGCACATTTTTTTAAATGAAGTGCCCTAGGTCCCCTTGCGTTGTCATGCCAGGAAGGTCATTTATACATAGCAACAACATAAATATTAGCTGAGACATGAACTAATGTCAAAATGTGATGCCAATAATAGCCTTAGATGCAGAAATACACCTCAGATTTAGGCAGCCATTTCCCACCAGTACTAACATTACCATATTAATAACCCTCTCTTTGTAGCTCACTATAGAAAAATGTACCCACTGTAATGAAGGCATGCTATTTACTCCCCCCCAATGTGACTCTATCACTCCTGCACTCGCCTCCCCTTGTGGCTGTGTTTGTCCTCAAGACCTCGGTTGAACTTTATTTATTTATTTATTTTCCAAATACACAATTTCTCATTGTGTAAAAAAGTAGCTCCAGTTTTCCAGTGAATGGTTCCAATTAAAACTCACTGTGTGTGTACATATATTTCTTTCTTGGTCCAATAGGCTAAACTAACAACCAGCTGAAAGACTTTGCAGCTATGGCAGCTATGGCAGTGCACACTGGCCTACTACTCCAGGGTCAAAGGTCCTTCTAGGGTCAAAGGTTCCTCTATCGTTTAGGGTGACATAATCACGTGATTTTGGATAATTGGACCATTTTTTTAACAATATGTTCTCTACTCACTTTCTAACCCCAGACCCGATCACCTCTGCTAGCAGTGGTGATCGGGTCTCACACCATCCCACCCCCCACCCAACACCCCACCTCACCATTCAGCCACTTGGAGTTATACTGGGCGGTGCGCAGGGGGGGCAGGCCCCCCAGGCTGCGGTAGATGGCGGGGTCGCGGCCGGAGAAGTCCATGGCGGTGGCGGCGTACAGCTCGCCGCTGGCGGTCAGGAGCACGGTGGAGTTGTGGCGGGGGCTGTAGGGACAGCGGGCCATGCCGCTGATCTGCTCGTGGACCTGCGTCAGGTTGGTCAGCTGGCATAGGAGGTAGAGAAACACACACACGCACACGCACGCATGCACACACGCACAAACACACAGCATTTCATGAGCAACATCCGCCATTTAAGTCTCCTGAAACTTTAAAGCTTCACCTGGTTTGCAGGCAATAAAGTTTGGTTTTGTCTCAGTAGATTCCATTACTTATTTGTTATTGACTGAAAAATGATACAAAAAGTGAGCATATTTAAGTGCAAACTGAATTTGTAATCATTTGGCTGAAGTGAGACATTTTTTTAAGAGGAGGGGGTTGACAGACAGACTTTTGCTTTATTACCCTTTTCCTGGTGTTTTGTGTGCCAACACAGCTTTCAGGCATTTCAGTTGTTTTTTGTTTCTTTTCTAAAGAGACACCACTGGCTTTTAGACAGCATCCCTCTAGACCTGCAAATGGTGTGCTCTCTCTCATTCAGAGCCCATGTGACACAGAGGAGCCTGCAACCCGCCGAGCTCCTTCCTCACATCAATGCTGATTACGAGAACTCGGAGACCTGGGACCAGGGCTCATTCTGCATATCAAACAGGGCTGAAAGCAGGCCTTCTTTATGGGAGAGCTGCAGCTGCGCGTGTGTGACACAGTGGGCGACTTTAATGCTGCGACACCCGGCTCTTTCAGGATCCTCCGCCATTACCCATAATGCCCAAGCACACAGAGCTACATTATTCACTCTGGTTTTTTTTTATTGAGATATTCCCCCCTTCCTGGTTCCTGTCATCAATGGTATGATACTTAGGCTGCCAAAACATTGCCATCATGAGCACAACACACACACACACACACACACACACACACACAGTCACACATACAGACAGACACATACACAGACACACACATACATCTCCCAACCAAGATGCATAACAGTGTAAAATATTTAAGTTCCAATAAATTAAATGCGTGACATCCATGGGAAGTCATGTTCTTGTAGTATCCTCTCTATGTGAATATGTGACCATTGCTTCTGAAAAGACACTAGCCTATAAATGTAAATGCTGAATGAAATGTAATATTTTCAACACAACACTCAATAACTCTGCCAGTCATTCAACCTCATATAAGTCTGTCACCTGTAAGGAAATGTCATATGAGCACTCTTACATCATTAGAAAGGTAGCTAGGGTCATCCCCTCTGATTTGCCTCAACCCCCAGAATTCCCCCTCTTAAATACCACAGCAGTGAGCATGCCCTCTTTAATGGCCAATCTCTGATGTTATTCACAAGTCATTCTGACTGGAAAAATCAGGAGAGAGAAATCACTTTCTCCTGGCATAAACGCAAACTGACTGACACAGCAAAGGGTTCTGTTTTGCATTTTGTTTCAGTAGATGCTGGTGATGGATATCTTTGTGTCGCTAGCCTGCCACAGTGGCCTAAAGTGTCCTCAAATTGTGATTGAAGGGTTTATATTGAAATGTAGGCTGTATATATTTTCGCAACTCCAATTTTGCATTCCTAAGCCTGTCACATGGTTACATCATCCTCCGTCTACACAGAACACTCCTCTGAATCTCAAGCTCAGCTGAATCCAGTGCTGTCAGCTGCCATTTTGTCCAGTTCACCACCAAAGTAACAGCGTTAGGGTGACACCCTTCATGCACAGCCAATGCAGGCAGACGGCACATGCCTGACCAATCAGTGGAGGTTACTGGTAAACCAGGAGGTTGCTGGGATGGCCCCTAATGAGACGAGAGCAGTCCCACAGAACAAAACCCACAATCAACTGCGCACCACCCTCTGTGGGCCTGTTGGTCACAGCCAGTAATGCTGGATCTATATTCAGCGTTCAAATGACTAGAACAGCAAGAACTTTAATACTGCTGGTGAAACTTGAGTACATTCATTTTACTGCTGGTGAAGTAAATTCAGTCCCATTACCGTGCGATTTGTGCAAATAGGAGTGAATGCGTTAGTTCCACAGGTGAACAACCTGTCGCCTTTAACAAGAAGGACACGGATGTAGTTCTGGCACTCCTCCTGCAGAGAGAGAGAGAGAGAGAGGTGTGTGTGTGTGTGAGAGAGAGATTGAGAAATGTGTGTGTGTGTGAAAGAGAAAGAGCACTTTTTTAAGTTCAGCAAAAGTGTTAAGTCTTAAATTATCTGAAATAAAGTAGGAATATAAATTAGCTAAGGCATGACAAATTTAATCAAAATCTTGATTCTGAAGTAACTTTACAGTTGCTTATTACCAGAACAGAAAGTATCTGTGTTTCTGACCTTCATTTTTAACTGAGGGATTTTATACAATAGCAAGATCCTATCCTCTGTCAGCAACACAATGAGGACCATTGTTAAAGTCTATCGGGAAAGGGGGTCAATAATGTCACCCTTTTTTTGAGTTTGTCCTTTGACTGACACATTTAATCAAGACATCACCAGTTACAGACAAATGAAAATAGTGTGTGAAACATGTGAACTAGAGGTCAGCATGGATCACCACAAACCTAAAGTCTGTACTACCAACAGTTTCTTTTTATTTGTAGACCAAAACTGCAACACACTTGTCAGCTGGATGCAATCAAATGCTTATTGGCTTACCTCAGACTTGCCACGACTGAAACAGGCAGCTTTAGTAAACTCATCACTCTGCCAATGCTCCCCCTGGTGGGAGAGAAAAGAATCGCAGTCTCATTTACAGGATTTAATGCGCAATAGGTGAACGCAACCAGTGAAAGGGAGACAGGAACAGGCCCCAGTAGGCAATGTTATTTAGGTATTGCAGCACCTGTCACTTAGAAGCAGAAAACAAGCAGGCCTTTCAGTGCTGAAATGTGCGAGCCTGCAGGAAACTGGAGACATCAGGTCCAGTGCTAATGTCAATGTGATTCAAAATCATTCTAGAAAGAGAGGGAGCATAAGAGAGCCAAAGAGGAAGAGAGACAAGGACAGAGATGCTTCCACATTTCAGTAGATCCTGGCCAGAAAGTAAGAAGGCCAGGGTATTTCACCCTTCTGTAGGACTTCGAGTCAGATCAGGGGAATGAGAAGAGCACAGCGGTTGTGTGGTCAGCTGAAAAAACAGGAATACCTGGCCTATTAAAGTAGTGTAAAACTGGAATACCTGGCCTGTTAAAATAGTGTAAAACCAGATTACCTGGCCTGTTAAAGTAGTGTAAATCAGGAATACCTGGCCTATTAAAGTAGTGTAAAACCAGATTACCTGGCCTGTTAAAGTAGTGTAAAACAGGAATACCTGGCCTATTAAAGTAGTGTAAAACTGGAATACCTGGCCTGTTAAAATAGTGTAAAACCAGAATACCTTCGCCAGTTAAAATAGTGTTAAAACAGGAACACCTGGCCTGTTAAAATAGTGGAAACAGGAGTACCTTGCCTTTTATAATAGGTTAAAACAGGAATACCTTCACCAGTTAAAACAGTGCAAAACAGAAATACCTGGCCTTTTAAAACAGTGTTGGAACAGGAATACCTGGCCTGTTAAAAGTGTAAAACAGGAATACCTAGAGGCTATCAGATTTGTCAGTGGGTTTTTCAGTGGCTGTCTTGATCCAGTCATTCTATTTTTTTTTTAAATTTGTACATCTCCTGGCATTTTTCACGGAACTGAGGATTCAGCAGAATGCCACTCAGCTTAATCTGTAAACTTCCTCACTGCTCATAAAAAAGAAAAAAAGGGCCTCGGTAACAGTTTGCTATTGGCAAGAAAATGGAGTCTCACTTCCTGCCTTTTCAGTCTATTCTGACATTTTTTTCTCCATGGCCGAAAAGCAAATGTGCCCATTTGATAACTTGTCATCTAGCAGATGAAATTCAAAGCCATTTCCCAAAGGGGGGAAAAAAGAAAATGCAGTACGTAGGCTCAGACACTCAGACAGCCATTGGCAGAACCCTCTATTCCTTTGGCGTTACAAAAAAAAGTATTTTTTTATAAGAATGTGAGGTAGAATGCAATCGTAATATCAATCTTCCCTGAAAATGGCTGAATCAGTGGCCTTCTCCTGTCTCCAGGTAATGTGCTCACTGCTCAGTACAGAGTCAACTGCCTCTGAAAACCGTTGTTATGCGTTTGCTAAGCGCTTGCTACAATTAATAGTGATGCCCCATGCAACCACAATGAAATTGTACACTAGTAATTAAAATGCATGCGGTTTTATCATCACGGTCATAGGGCATCAGTTACAAGTCAGTTAGCGAGGACACAGTGGTCCACTAGCAGCCCACCATTAAGAGAATGTATAATCGTTGGTGAATGGCCATAGTGCTGCTATACAAAATGCAGGTGGACCAATAGCAGGTGTCAGTTGGGACATAGAGTAGGTGCTTGTAATTGCTCCTGTGTGGAAATATAAGTACAGTCCATTCCTGATAGGCGAGAATTTTTTTTTTTTTACGAGATGTGCAGTACACTTCGTGTCTGGTTTCAACTGGTTGATGGGAAGGATTAATGCCAACAAATGGGGAAAAAAAGGCATTTCAATGATATAATTTTATAGCACCTGTTTCTTGGAGGAGCTGTAGAAGAAAAAAAATATAAAAACACACATTGGGTTGAAAAGGAAGAGGATACTGAGCAGAATCAAATAGAAGCACGCATTTTGGTCTTCTCCGAGACCAAAATCTGAAAGCACATGAAACACGCACACAAAATATCCAGAAAGTTTAGCTAAAACTTCAGCCTAAGTAGTTACCAGAGATAAGCAAGAAAGCAGAAAAGTCAGAAAGAAAGAAGACGCGCAAAGCATGTTAATAATAACAGTAATAATCAGAGCCACATCGCAACAAAACCCCAAGTGGCGTCTCAGCTCCTGTTCCATCAATTAACCTTCAGCAACCCTAATTAATTGTGCCTTTACCTGGGACAAACCCCGCTGCACACCGTTTACCTCCAAGACAAGGGTGAGGAGACACTGCTGTAGAGAGTAACCTGGACATGAGCTGAAGGGCTGGGGGTGTGGGGGTGCGAGGCCACCATGAAGGAGCACAAACAGTAGTCTGCATCTGCTTTACTGTCAGCTCCAATTCCAGACCACACACACCTACTCCTGGCCCAACAAGCCTTAGAATAGCACCTGCCAATAAGCCAGACAGCTTTGGAAGCTCACAACCTTGGCATGCGAGGGTGTGAATGTACTGCTTTTCCCGAGTTCACCTGCCATCCCCTTTCCTCCACCCCCTCAAAAACTGCACAAAAAAAGTAAACAGGCATTAAAAAAAAAAAAAAAAAAAACTTTTCTTTTAAAGCCACCAGTCAGCCGGGGTTCATCTTTCTCCTTTCCACGACAAAAGAAGCTTTTCAGTTTTTGCTTTTGTTACACAAATGCCACTGAACTGACAAAACAAAAGTGTTTTGCAGGATATCATTTATTTTTGCGCCTGCCTGGAATCAATAACCTTTAACTTAATGAAATTCTAAGGCTGCGCCCTTTTGTTTTTTGTTTTTCTGATTATTGATCCTCTTTTGAGCACCTCTCATTTTGAATCCATCGCCTGATGCATATCCAGCACTTTTCTGATGGATGACCTTTACCAATTTTTGTTTGTAGCTTGCCCGTTATCTCCGCTTTCAACGTGACACAGCAAAACAGTGGCAGTCCAAGGACATCTATTTTTCCTAAATTCTCTTGTTTTTTTTTTTTGTTTTTTTTTGGTATTTGACAAACTGTACAGAGGTGGAGATGAAAGAAAGTAAACAAAAACCTCTGAGGACAAAAAGAGGAAAAAAGCAAATAAAGTGAATATCTGTCATATTGCTGTGGAGTCAAGTGCATTACTTTGGTTATCATTGTGCTGGATGTAATGAATTAGAATGAGGTTAAGAAACGGCTGCCAAATATCATAACTTGATGCTGGATAGTTTTGTGTTCTAAAGTATCATGTCTACATAATTACAAGATTTAACCAGAGAAAGATACTTCACACCTGGGGCTGTCTACATCTTTGTCCTTTAGTTTTACATGTGTACTGTATCTATTCCTCAAAAAAGAAATCAATGAATACAGAAAACTGTATAAAATAAATTTTTGGAAGGGGGGGCGGGGGGGGGATAGGAATTAATCTCAAAAAAAGATAAAAGCCACACTGTCCAAGGACACACCACGGACCGCGGAGGTATTCTACACCGCGCTGGAGCCGCGCAGAGCCCGCTCAGTTTCGCCTGCTCGTTCACCGGGACGGCACCGCGAGGCGAGTCGGCTGGCCCGGCACAGAGCGGAGATTCAGCGCCGTGGTTAGCCGCTGCTGCGGTGAGCAGCAGGCGCCGGTACGCCACGCGCCAGGGGGCCTTCAGAGGAGGGAGTCAAGGCAGGAACCGGCATTCTGAAGCGCAGTGTCCCCATTCACCACCCTATAGACTCACACACACACACACACACATTTAGGCTAATCCTTGGGAATATCATTATGATGCAATGTATGTCGGGTGTTTAAGCCGCACATGTTATTTATTTATATTTTCCATTAACTGGCTGACGGTTGTCTGTATCATAAATTGAATGCTGAATCGATATGAACTGGGTGATACACAAAAATGTTTCAGGTGAGGTGACAAGCCCAAAAAAGCACAGTCTACTTGAGAAGAAGGGAAGGTAGTGCTCCCAAAGATCAATAAACAGCAAACTCATCTCACAAATTATCATCAAATTTGTTTTTAAAAGCCAAGATGAAATAAAATTAATATAAAATTTCATACCAAAAACAATTTCTACTTAAAACACAGATTAAAGCGTATTTTCATTATATACAGGTTCTAAACAAAAGCACCAAATGTATTCTACCTAAAACACAGCTTGAACCCTATTTACATTGAAACTATTTTCATACATATGCAAAACATAGGCAAGAGGACTTTCTTGATTACTTGCTGCGGGAAACCCTATAAATGGCTGTTCTGAGGTTGAATCTCAGATATAGACCTTGTGCAAAGTAAGATGAGATCATAAATCATCAGATTAGAAGAGAGCATAAACATGAATGTTTCCCGGCATTTCTTTCAGTGTTAGAGAATTTTTGAAGGACACCGAGAGTAGACACAAACTAGGTCCAGGCAATCAGAATGACTCGATTAGTCAAACATCCATACATCTGGCTGACACCAACCATTGAACTAGATGGATTCTTACTAAAACCCTGACATTATGTCTGACAAACCAAAAGAGTTTACCATTTCCAGAATGTTGACTTTATTTCACGCTCCATTTACATACCATTTGAAATAATAACTCTTGGTAGGGAAAAAAAAGATTGAATCATTCATTTGGATATCTAGGCCCTCGCTGCCCTTCAAATAGCTTGAGTGATTCTTCTAGACCTTTCGTTTGACAGGAGGGTGTGGTAATCCTGGCAACAAATGGGGCCTTAAATGTTCGGTTATACATTTTTTATCAGTGTCACTGGACTTCATCACAGCCCTAAATCCCGGTGTCAGGGGGTCTTAGAGGGGGAGAGGGGAGCAGATGGGATGGGGCACGCGGGTGTGGTGAGTTTCACAGGGGCGAGACAGGCAATCTCACGGCCAGCTGGATCCAAACGACTTGGTCAAGGACCCCTGCCCTTTCTGAGAGAAGCCTTCTCTTTATGATGGCAGACTGATCGTTCAGAGTGTAAACAAAGCATGTGCGTTCTCTGCTACACACACACAGACACAGACACACGCATGCACACACACAACACACATGCATGCACACACACACACACACACACATGGTTTTTAGTCCATTTTACATAAAGGGTTTTGCATTTTTACATTCTTCATAATATGTCAATTGAGTTCATTAATCAAAATTAGAAAGAAAAGTTTTCTCTATCACACTTCACAAAATTGGACAACATAGATTACAAAGCATGTGTGATGAAAAGTTGGTTACTGTACATATTGTACATTGTTAACATCAGCCTGGCCAGGGACAACAGATGGAAATTAGCGATCTTGCTAAATCTGGCACATTTACATCACAGAATAGTGATGTTGATCAATGTGTATTGTCCCTGTAAAATAAATAAATAAATAAATAAAATAAATATGAATATAGTCTAGAAAAGCATTATGCCAAGAAATATATAATATTAAGTCCATTTCTGTCTTCATGGCAATTTACATGTTAATGCGAATTTGCTTATTTTTACAAAGTTACTGCAGTTAGTGTTATTTTCCAAGAAGGAGAACACATCTAGGTCTATATTTATACCTTCATTAAAATGTTCATAAAAAATCTCTCTGTCTCTATGGACTTAGAAACCCCAATTAGATACATTAGACAGATCGACAGAATAATGGCAGGTATGTACAGAAGTTTTTTAAAACAGGCAGACAGTAATCAAAAAGACCGGCAAGAGATGATCAATAAAACAATGGGCACAGCGTTTCTAGTCTAACATCGGGCCAAACCATCCTCCTCTAATGAGTTGGAATCGACTCTTTTCAAAGTTTCAAAGGCTCACGGCAGACATTCGTCCTGCAGCGACTGGAACTAAAAGCGAAAAAGGAAGGGCACGCCTTTTTGTTTCACTTCTTAAAAAGGGAGGGCGAATCAGAAGGGAACCTCACACGGTTCCAAACAGAAACTCAGTTCGAGTGTTAAAGTCCGAGGCTGAGGCGCTAGCGCCGCAGACGCTTTAAGGTTCGCCCTCTAATCTGCGCTCGCAGACACACGGAGGGCGAGCGGCCCCTTTGCCACCCAGCCACGTCTGAAACATTCACCTAATTGGCAGCCAGAGAGTTCACCGACAGCATCTGCTGGCGCTCTGTTGACAGACAATACCCTATAAGAGAGAACAGAGAGATTGGGAGGGAGGGGACAGAACAGAGGAGGAGAAAGGAAGAAAGGAATGCAGTCAAACAGGAAGGGACTCTGAGAAAGAGGAGAGAGAGAAAAAGGGAGAGAGAGAAATGGTTGGCAAGAACGGAGACAGAGACAAAGACAAAAGAAAGGGATTGAGAAAGCAGGGGGGAGAGGGGGAGAGAAGCAGAGCGGTAGACAGAGGGAGAGAGAGGGAGAGAAAGCGAATTCCCACCTGAATCAGTGACAGGTCCTCCAGATATAGCCTGAAGAGGTGATTTCTGAAATGGAAAAGATAAAAGCATGATCACCCTTATCAGTCTAACGGAGAAAAGGCAGGAGAAATTCACACCAGCGTAATATACTGTAGACAGCCTGCAGTGTAAACGCCATTTCTTCTTACTCTTATGGAGGGGAAAAAAATGACACTTCATTACCCGAAGGTTTTATCTTTCACACACGGAACAGTGGAAATGAAAAGGGTTTAAATCCAGAGATGGTTGAAACATGCACCTCCACCCCCGCCCCCAACCCCAAAGTTCATAAGATAAGCCAGGGAATGGGAAGCACTAACCTGCTCTCATAAAACATTTATAGCCCTCCTGCACATTTCTTGTGAATCGTGAAAATGAAGGACTGTTCTATGTGGTTTGGTTTTTGATCAATTCTCAATGAATGCTGAACAGAACAAAATCTCTACCAGGGATGAGAGGCAAGATGCCTGCGGATTCTGGGGATCCTATTCTACAGTGCACTGACATTGAGAAGCAGGCAGACTGTCGGTCAATCAATAAAAGAAACGGACCAATCAGCATCTCAAAGATGAATCAACCAACACAAAAATGTATGTTAAAAAAAAAAAAAACCTATCACACCAAATCACTAAAGACCAGAACCTCTCAAAAAGGCCTGAATAGCACAACAACAAAACTTTTCCTTCCCTTCCTAACACCCAGAATGGTCACTGAACTACATTTCCCATGATGCATCCTCATTCCAGTAAAGTAACCTGCTTCAGGCTTTTCCTGCTTTTTAAAGATGAACTTGGAATCTCCATTCCTCAGCCTTCAGGGAAACCCAAACAAGCTTTAAAGCCCGATGACGCAAATGCCCCGTCCTACCTGGCTGCAATCTACCAAATTCTCAACTTAACAGAACGAATTTAAAATTTTTAAGATTTCCTGAGGAGCATCACACGTTCACTATTGCCTTAAATGAAGAATGTGCATGCATTGCCTCCAGCTTGCTCTCTGAAAATATTCTAAGCACAACAGACAAGAACCGACTGCCCTTTTAATTAAACTTCTTTTTTTTTTTGCAGCTAATTTAGTCTCAGCATGTCCTCAACCCCAGTTGGCCTGTCTCTTCCCTTTGACATAAAATACATTAGCCAGGTCCCACAGCACCACTACCTTTGTGCTCGTTTCATTTCCCCGGGCTCCATGTATTCCATGCCATCTCACACACACACTGCAACAGAATCCGTACTGACAACCAAGGCTATTAGCGGCAAGCGAGCGAATCGGCAGGACTCTTAACGAACGTCGAGGCTGTCCCCTTTCATGAAGATTGCATTACATTACAGGCATTTAGCAGACGCTCTTATCCAGGGCAACTTAAAACACATTTAGCATTTTCACACCGCATTAATTTACACAGCTGAATATATACTGAAGCAATTCAAGTTAAGCACCTTGCTCCAGGATACAATGGCAGGGGTTGCACCTGGGAATCAAACCTACAACTTTTAGGTTACAAGGCCAGTTCCAATCCCTAACCATTACACTACACTGCCATTCAAGCAAACATATCAAAACCCTTCTGAGCAGACCATGTTGGCAAAGGAGGAGCCTGATAAAGGTGTCGACTGACTTACAGACGTTGCTCAACCTTCTTTGCGGCAGAGCCCACACAATGAACGTCAGAGGGAGGGAAACTGTGCGAGCCACACAGAACAGAAGCACCTTATCGGACCTGTGTTTTGCAGCTGTTCCAGTGACCTTCGGTATGCACTTATCGTACGTCACTGTGGATAAAAGCATCTGCCAAATAAATGTAATGCAAAACCGGCGAGGGGGAGCGCCCCAGAAAACAACCAAGGTGATTCACCTTCCCCCATAAAGTTTTTACAATGAATTTCATTTACTTTAATCACTTGATAATGCACCAAAGCTAAGAAGTGCTGGAGATATTGCACATAACCAATTGCTCACCTGCATTTGAGATAGGACTTTTATTTTACCAACAACTTAAAAAGAGGACTGAATATCTGCACAAATCAGAGGTGATATCATGAACAGATGTACTTTCGAAGCAGCGAAAGGCATAGTTTCCTGGCATTTTGCCTTTCAATAATAACACCGATAGACTGCTTTTATATTATGACTTTCTTTAGTGTAGTATCTTGCATAAATATCAGGGACAGGGGAGCAATCTCCTCCAACATCACCAACTTGCAGCCCCTTACTGTACCTCTGTGACACACGACAGCAGTTTTGTGCCAAAACGCACAGCACAGATCAGCAGAGGAGAAGAGAGAGGGATTTATTTAATCAATTAAAATGGGGGAAGATTAGATAACCTCTCTATGTGAAAACCACCATGGGATTTTCAATGGCTGCATTGAACCTGGAGCTCAATCTTAAACCTTAGCAGAAAAATGGCACCTCGTACCCGTCACTGCACTGTCCCAGAGGGAAGCTAGCCCAATGCATACCATCAGAGCGCTGATTAGACCCATCCATGAAGAGGGAAAAGGCAACAGGGTGGTAAAGTTTAATGTACAATATATTTAATGCTATTCTATTTAACATATAACTTCGCCATAATATATTTGATCTTTGAGGTTAAATATTGACAGGGCAGCTAAGATTCTGTAAGCCAAGAGAAATAACTTGAGATCTTTGCATAAACTCCAGTATATCTTAACTTATATATTAGAAATACAGATCTTGTAAGCACTAGCGATGGGAAAGCCAACTTCATGAACTCCTGATTGGATGGAGCTGTACATGTAATCTGTGACAGAGTATATAAATCAATCGTACTGTTTTGCCTTGAAGAGAAAAGTATTTTGATGGGTTTGAAAGTCAGTACCTGACAGGACAGAATGGCTTCACCCTACGCAAACAACTTAATTTATACCAATCCCTGTTTTCCAACAAATGCAAATATTTGCAAGAAATAACACTTTCTATTAAATACAGAGAGCACTGGTGTGTGAATAATTTAAGTAATTGAGTAATGTAAATTAGAAATGTTATTTAAACACTTTAAGCCTTGACTCCAAATTCAAGTCTATTGTTAAACATACACCCGTCCATAAAATTTTATAGAACTGTATAGTTAAATACTGAATACATTTTGCCACTATCCCTTTTAAACAATGGAACAATTACATTATGATTGGATACTTAATATCAAACATAATTTGACTCCTAGTGATTACTATTTTTGCTGACACAAATACTAAATTAGTAACAATGGGATTTTACATAAAATATGAATTAATTCAAGAAAATATTGAAAGCCTAACTTTTATGTTTAATATCATTATAATTAATATCTACTCATTCTTCAGGCAATAAGAAACTATGCTGTCTTTCATTAGGAAGTATAATGCAGTGATCAATAGTGCCTAAAGTACAAATAACTGGATCATATTTTAACATGCTACCCTGTTTTTATTACTAAATGTTGTCCTTAGGAAGTTTATATATGAAAGACATATATTCAGTGTATCATCAGGGGACATATTTCACCATGCACTTCACTAAACTTTCCAAACACTTTTTTATTTTTATTTTTTATCTGCCTTTTCCGTCAACTAAAGCTTGATATAGGTATAGCAACGCTTGAAGCTTAATGGTGCCGAGGAAAAAAGAGCAGGACATGGCAGTCAAAAAAGTTTTTGGAAAAGTCTGCCAGTCTTGTAAAAAACAAAAGGAAATGCCAAGAGATTAAATAAAGAACCATTCCATCCTTATTTCTCAGGGAAAAAGGGGTTCAAACAGTTCTGACAGATAACAATGATGAAATTTTGAGTTTCCAAAAGTGCACTTCTGATGGGCATAAGTGACAGAGCAGGAGATGGGCAAGGACTCAAACTGCCCAGAAATTCACACAAACCGGAACCATTTAACCCCTATTATTTATTGCAACAGAGGAATGGTGGTGAATGAACAACTCAACACCAAAATAAATAAATAAATAATAAAATGAGTCTAAGGTGGCTTTATTTCAGAGTAAGGACACAGTAAAACGGGGCAGAAAATACACTGAAATAAATGCATCAGTTGAGGGCAGAGGGAAAACATAGCTTAGCTCTGAGCCAAAATCTATCTGTTAAAAGCTTAGCTAACTGCCTTTTTAGACAGGGCTGATGAAGAAAGCAGGAAGCAACCAGCCTGATCCGAGGAGTGCCTGTCTGTGGGTGAGACCGACACTGTCCGTGGTCCTGAAATCATCCCAGGTCTCGAGAAACACCGGGATTCTCCACCAGCAGACAGAGAGGAAGAGCCACCCTCCCAGCTTCCCGTTCCCTCCCGGCATCACAGTCGCAGTCAAACGCAAGTCAAAGACGATACAGATGTCACACTTTCCTCACATTGCATCTGCAGCGCTTAATAACCCGTCTACCCTGAGGCATCATCTCAGAGTCTGCGGTGAGAATACACGCAAACCCATCTGCCGCCGTTTGCGTCTGCGATCACAACCCCGTGTCTTGGTTCTGCAAAAGTAGCGTTTTCAGAGAAGTTGTCTGAGTTCCTGCCTTTTAAAAACTCTGTACTCGGAGAGATGCGTGCAAATATTTTCAATTATTTCATCTCAAAAATGTGAGACCAAGTGTTCCGGTAACAGAAAAATAAAATAAATTTCAACAATAAAAATATTGCTGTAAAGGATATCCCCAAATCTATCAGATAAAGTACATTCAAAATTTATTGGAATTCAAAACACGTTTGAAATTTCAAAACATTTGACATTCGAGGATTGACAGATTTCAGAATGCTCAGCGAATGAATATCATATTTATATTTAAAAGGAGTGGGAGGGGACACTCACCTAGCTCCCACAATCAGCTCCTTCTGGCCAGGGTCAAAGGTCAGCTGTGAGTAATCAGTCGTGCCCTCGGCTCTGAACCTATGGATCCACGGCTCAATTTCTGCAACAGCGGACGGGGAAGTGGGGGGATGTGGAAGCAAGAAGTCAAAACAGACAGCGGGAGAAAAGGGTTGAGAAGTTAATGGAGCGAAACAAGCAGGGAATGTGCGAGGACAGTGAGTGCTGATTAAATCCTATCTGACACAGAGCATGCGGAGCCGGGTACGAGCTGTCATCCCCTCATCCCCCCCCCACCCCCCACCCCCTGGGGGGAGCTCATGTGCCATGTGTACCCAGCTCCCTGACAGACACCTTGACACAGTCACCTTGGCGCTCGCCCATGTTGCCCTGAGGGGCACGCCATCAAAGTCTCACAGGGGTCCGCGAGAGAGAATGCCTAACTATCGCCCCCTCGCAATGGAGATCTCTAACGGCAATGCTGGTGTTCGAGCTCTCACCCCCCTAGCTGGATCCTTGCTCCTCAAAACCTCATTATAGCTCAAAACACACGTTTAATGAGTCAGATGATGATGTAGGACCCAACGTTGATTCTGTTACACACACTGAGGCGCACTTATTGAGCAGCGGGAACTGAGCCCAGTAGGTTGCAGGGCTGAATCCAGCATGATGCACTGCCACACCGCCTTGCTTGGATTGCTTTGGTAAACTGCCCACTGGTGCAAACGTGTACTATAATATGCAGAATGCAAAGTACTGGGGTTTCATGGGATAAAAAACAACACCCTGCATGGTTCAAACTAATTAAATTGCCTATCTGTTTAATCCTTGATAATTTACTCATTTACACTTTTTTAATGTTCTGTATTTTATAAGAGATGTATGCAAGCTATCTAACTCTGGGACAACCAAGGTGATGTATAGGAATAGAGGGCTGCTATCTTCTGTATGATACATTGCATGCCATGAAAGTGTTTAAGCCCTGAAAAATAAATAAACATAAAAAAACAAAGTAAACAGATATGCTTAAATTTATCCACACTCACACACTCCTCACTCATCAGTGCCATGGACTCAGCAGGGATTTACTTGATTAAACCTGCACAGGTTTTCAATCAAAAGTCAAAGCAGAAAACCAATACACAGGTGCACAATCCAGTTGAGTGATATTAGACAATTAGTAATGATTCACTGATACTGCCACACCAAACCAAAAATATTAATTAATTGTTCTCAAATAATATATACTTGATAATTCTCAATTCTTATGAACTGATTGGATGAGGGCTTTTAAGGTATACTTATTTCAGAAACAATTTATACAATGTGGACGAGGTAAGCAGGAAGCAGGTTTCCAGATAAATGGCGAAAAACAGATTGCATGAAGTGAGGTATCACACACAAACACTGATTACTCCGCTTCATTGGCTTGACCCTCAAGTACCTCAGAGAAAACAAACGTGAGATTAGTTTTTCCAATGTGGGAGATGAGGTCATTTTTCATCGAGAGAAAAATTAAAGTAGGCGCCTCTAACTCCCCCCCACTGCCATATCTCACACCGTCCCTCTGTAAATCTCAAACATCACTCTGGGATGCCTCTCACTTCAGCTCTCCTGCAGTGGAAAGTTTACACAAAGACAACAGTTACGGTGTGGTTTCACTCTTCTCCATGAATGATCGTTAATGCTAAATGCATGCTAAACAATGCCACGACTAACAGAAGCTAACCTTCATGAAAAGTTTGTGCTAGCATGAAATAGCTTACCAGTGAAAAAAGCCTTAAGCCCCAATACTTTTTTATTGCTCGATAATTCCCCCCCCCCCCCCCCCCCCCCCCAAAGTTGGAATATCAGCCTGTATCTGTAAAACCCATCCTGAATTAATTTAAACTTTTCTGGACTTTTCTGGAGATAAAAAGTCAGAGTATCTGAAAATGCACCCTGAGGAAAGGAGTTTTTTTTAGAAGTAGCAAACAAAGCCTGAGTCAATGGCCCTCAAATGCCTTATTTAAAACTGCACTGTCCATCCCACAGAACTTTTTCCTTATATCCCCTCGAACAATGCCAAGTGTCTCAACCATGAATTATCACTCAAACAGACCGTATCCAACAATTCTATTGTTCTTAAAGCACCAAACAAGCCCACACACTGTTGTTATTCAGAGGGTTTTGGATTCATGCAGATGGTTCTTATGTGATTATAGGAAGTAGTTTACCCTGATAGAACAGCATAACATAAGTGTGTGCTACAGGTCTCTGCGGAGGACTTGACAAGACGCGAGCATCACACCTACCGATTATCTACATTTGCCTCATAATTCAGGAACACATTTACAGAATATCCTGAGAGATAAAAAGTCAGTAATCACCGCTTTTCTAAACAGTAGGACTTGTGACAAAACTTCTCATCAAAAGGATGCTCAGATCTTTCCGAAACATATTACCCCGGTTGACGTGAGCACCAAGTTCTCATAAAATCGCCGGGGACCATCAGGATGAAGCAGAAACCTGCTCCCCCCACGTCGTTTGAACGGTAAGCCATCCGTCATTTTTTACCCTGCGCTACATGACAAAAGGAAACATGAAATTCACCCAGGCCTCGCGCAACACTGTGAATGGAGCTGCCCTGACTGTCGCTTAAGGACGCACAGCGGCTTCCTTATCACAAGCAGAACACCTTGATAGCCAATTAATTTCACCGACTGAAGTCTAATTCCCGTCCTCATTTACAAGTCGCAGGGGGACTGACAGGGCCCCCGCTGAGATTGCGGTTCACCTGTCTAATCCACACAAACATCTGAACTGACGGATAACAACTGCTTATCATTACAGCCCCGCGGCTTCAGACGGAGGGAAATTTATATCTCAGGCAAAACGGCTGGAATAAATTAAAGCAGGAAGGAAGCCCATTAAAATGGTTCCAGAAATATTGTCAACTGTATTCCAAACCTCCACATCTGGAGGTACTGAAAGCACAATACATTTTATGATAATACTAGGGATTTCTCCTTGATAGCTAAAACATTGTGGCATTCATTGTCTTCTTTCCCCAGCTCAATAAAATTGAGAAACTACTCAGAGAAAGGAACACATCAGGAATCAAGGACATTCAGAACTTCGCAGTGTTACAAACTTTGAATGGTATGTAAAAATATACAAATTTTAGGAATTCATAAACTTCATTCATCAACGTTGCTATTTACTTCACTTATTTATTGCACAAATAGGCTTATCTTGTTATGCATGAATAAAACTTATTGTCAAGAGGTGAAGTCAGTGGTAATCAGGATATCACAGCAACACAGACTCATCTGGCTCTGCACTGCAGCCGGGCCCCTGGCTCACCTGTGTGGGAGAAGACTGGATGCTCGACCCGGTGACATGGCGACGGTGACGGCTGGGCGGGGTAGCTGCTGCTGGCCACGCCCCCGGCCAGCAGGAGCAGGGCGCCCAGGAGGCGGAGCTGGTGGAGCAGTCGAGGGGCGGGCCGGAGCGATGCTGCTGGAGCCATAGGCGGAGCTGTGCTCTCTTCTGCACAGGCCTGGAGCCGGGACTCTATTCATCTGCAGGGGACAGCTGTGTGCGTGTGTGTGTGTGTGTGTATGTGCGTGTGTGTGTGTGTGCATGTGCACATAAGTGTGTGTGTGCATGCATGTGTGTTTACGTGTGGGTGTATATGTGTGTATGAATGAGAGCGAGAGAGAAAGAGCCTACTAATTATTATCTGTGTGGATATTTATATCCATCACTGTACAATGTACACACAAATGTATTTCCAGCCAATTATTCAGGAATAAAAATATTTAAATATTTATCATATTTAAAAAAATGAGACCTGAAGGAGAAAAGGTGACAAAGATAAGAAGATAGGGATGGAGAGAGGGGAGGAGGATGAGAGATAATGGAAAGAAAAAGCATGAGAAAGAAATACTGAGACGTGAGTTTTCTTTTCAGCCAATAGAATGCAGTGTGTGAGCACAGCCAGAAAGATTTTTTAAAAATTTACATATTTACAAAGTACAAACTCAGTGAGCAGTCTGGTCATAGACAGCAAAGGCAGACCCAGTTGCTCAAAGAGCTCCTCTTTGGTAACAAAAAGATTGAGACAGAGCTGAGGTTTCTTCAGAAGGAACTGCACAAAAAGAAAAAGGAAATCTGCTTCCAGCAAGTTAATTGGAGTTGAAACACGAAAGGATGCTTGAATTGTTACTAGCGTCTTGAATCCAGCAGCAATACACTTTTGTATTCCGTCGGTGTAAACTTTGTCAGCGAGCAGAGACAGATACTGTAACAGGGGAAAGAGGGTTACGGCCGAGGTTAATTATGTTGATGTGATCAGAAAGAGATACTGAGGTCCACATAGGTTTCCTCACAGAGCAGTCCCTGTGTTTTAGGTGCCCATGGTAACAGCCCCAAGCCTCCCCTGCAGCCAAATTCTGTTTAACATCACTCTAGAGGAAACCAATGACAAACCATTGGGGTTTCAGAATACAGATCCACACATTCTGCTGGGCAGCAGCAAATAGGAATGCACCAATACAGAGCTTGGGCCAAACAGTTCTCTGACCTACCAGAGATCAGTGGGATGGTCTGAAGGAGAAGACCACTGAAGGTCTTACAAGCCCACTCATCATGAGTCAAGTTCTTACGGCGATTCATTTAACAATTCACTTGTTCCACATCAATTCAAGGTTTTAATCATGGTAGATGGACCAGAATATAAGAACATGATAATGTATGATGACAAGGATAGACAATTAAGCCCACCATAGGCTAGTAATTTTAAAGGCCCCGTCGCCAAAAACATACACTGTCAACTCTTAATTTAAATGAAAAAGAGGGTTTTAAAAACCAAGAGCGGAGCCAACTGTCAATTAGCAGAACTGCTAATGAAAATGAAAAACCCCCCAAGGCCAGCTGAGGCGCAAGGTAGGATCAGATATCAGAGTGCAGATAAGCCTTTATCAATGAGATATGAGTCTACTTCTAACAAGCACTTGTAGGGGGGCTGCTGGTCCTCCCATGCTCATCCTCCCATGACAGCAGGTTTCAGGGTGTGGAAATGCCCCACAGTCTGGTTACTGAATCCTGACTGTGGCGGTGTGGACTGTAGAAGGCAATTCGGCAGGCTGACATGTAACTGGCTGTAGAGTCAACCATGGAGTGAGTGTGTCCTCCTCTCATGGTAGGTCAGTGACTCTGCTGGTTGATCTGACACCTACAGTCTACCTGCACCAACTGAAGATTCTCACTCCTCTAAAGCAATGACTGTACAGCTCAGCTGACGGGTGTGAAAAGACATAGTGGCTGGCCGCTCGTGCAAGTGACAGTCTATGAACACCTGCGCCCTCCTAAAATTATACGGGATGATAAACATCACCGGATGTCGCAAATTAGGAAAAATCTGTGAAGAAAAGTCTTTTAAAAAATGTGTGACGACACAAGTGTGTCTGTTGCACACCACTGTCTGGTTTCACCTTACAGACTGAAGCAAATAAAGAAAAGAAAAAAATGAGACTAAAGCCTGATTTATACTTTGTGGTAAATCCCTTTCGACAAGTGTCGTGCAACAAAAATGAAAGTGTCTCACAATGTTTGCATTTATCCTTCGATAAAGGACTGTGAAGGGGGTTCTGTCGTCCATGGTAACAAGACGCCAAACTGCTGATGTTTAATCTGTGAAAACTTTACGACGCCCAGTGAAATTACTGAGAAACAGCGGAGGAACACATTTAATATCTACTTTTGTTTTTTAAAAATGCAAACAGGAAAAAAAGGTGATCTGTCACTCAGATGAACCAAAAATAATGACAAATCCATGACAATAAACTTTGGTGTTCCATTTGGCTGTCCAATCATCACTGTGCTACAAAGTACGAAGTTATGCGACATAACACAATTCTAGAGGTGCGCGACACTGGAAAAAAAGTGTCGTGTGACACCTTTTTCCATGGAAATACATCATTTTTGTCATGCGACGCTTGACAAAATCAGGCTTAAGTGTGGCAGAGTGCTGTAATGTGAAACGGCAGCAGGGTGACGTGACAGCGTAGAGCAGGCTACGACGCCTCTCCATTGTGACATCACCCCTCATGGGGGAGGGACCAGGGTGCAGCAGGTTAACTGTCTCTCGGTGTCGAGAAACTGATATTGCGTGACAGCAACAACAAAGATACATGGATGACGGACAACTCACTGCCCTGCGGGCTGAAACCAGGAGTGGAGTAGATGTCAGATGAACAGATTACTTTCACACCAAAACAAAGGAAAAAGGTTCTATTTTTTTTTCCGTTTTTAAAATACGTTCGATGAACCGTTCTAATGAAATACTAGTAGCATGCATACCACAAGGTAACAATTGTTGGGGATTATAAAATTTAATCAGAACATTAGTTGTCGGGTTGAGACTCTCAACTTCAAGTGAGTGGGTAATGCACTCAGCTGAGTGGGAAAAATTCTGAGAGAAAGAGATAGTTGCTGAGAGAGAGATTGAGCACTAACTCAGACAACAGCATAAGCTGCCTGACCCCCTCTAAAGTGCACACAGTACGCAACGTACTACAGTGAAACATCAGCCTGGAGGGAGAGAAATAACCTTCTCAATGTCCCTCCCAGAGCAGAGACCTCACAAAAGGCCCGGGATGCACAGCTCTGACACACAATCTGTGCCTTCGTGTGTAATAATGGAAAGTGATAGTGGGAATAAGGGGTGGGTGGTGCCGGGGCAAGCAAAGTTCTGCATTTCCCAGCATAGGCTTTTCTTTCCCAGACTCAGACATGAATAAACATCATCTCCATCCAGAAAAATCAATCCTAGATAATGTATATTTCAGTGGAATATATTACATATACATATATATATATATATATATATATATATATATATATATATATATATATATATATACATACACACACACACACACACACACACACAAGTTTAAGTATTCGGACAATGACAATTATTGTTGTTCTGGCTGTGTACTGCAGCACATTGGATTTGAAATGAAACAATGAGTATTAAAGTGCAAACATCTTTAATTTGAATAATTTTAGTATTTTAATCCATATTGGGTGATCCTAGTCAGAATTACGGCCCTTTTTATACATATATATATATAAACACACACACACACACACACACACATATATATATATATATAAATTAATTATGGGGAGTAGGATACATAATCACAGACACTTCCAAGACGGGGTTAACAGTGCAAATGGCTGTTTAGGAACTAGCCGCAACGGCTAATTAGCACTTAAACTAGAACAAATGAAAGGAGGTTTTAATAGCATTTGAGAGCCAGTCGGCTAATCAACAATTCATGAACTGCTTTTTAAATGAGAACACCTTAATGAATAAAACTCTTAAATCCATCCAGCCTTGGAAGTATATGAGATCTTTAAAAGTACAAATAAAATAACAGAAATAAAGATTACTAAATTTCTTAAATCACAATGAACAAACAAATACAAAAAGCAGTTGTGCAGTGCATCTTGGGTAAAACTGTAGTTCTCTGCACCTTTTCCAATCAGATCACCCCAACCTCAGGTGCTGCACAGGTGAGCCAAACCCAGCTCTCAGGGTCTATCTCACCCGGGGTCAATGTGACTGACAGGACTGCTGCCCCAAAGATGTGACCATTTTAAAGAAAGATGGCCAGGAATGACAGTCACGTCTTGAGACAGAATGTTCTTCTTTAAGACCAAATCCAATAAAGCACCTCCAGTACCTGTCCTGCAAATTAACACAAAGGGCAGCACTGCTGGTCGACTCCTTCCTGTTATATTATGCATTGTGCTTCAAAAAGAGAGAAAATAAGACCCAATAAAACACAAGCTAATGAACACAGCAGTCCTGAAAAAAAACTGCAGTTTTTACGCCATTTTAAAAAAAAGAAGGTGGTGGCGCATTTGAAATTCCTCCCGCATGCTAAATGACTTTGAGCCGCATGCATTCAAGTATAAAAACACATGCCCTGCAGTTCACACATCCCCCAGACCTTGATGAATGGCATAAGGCACACCACAGGACACATATTCTTGTGCTTAAGCATAGCATTTCACTCACAAATTACCATTTTACATCACATTAATTATTTGCCGATTAGAAGATGCACTTATAGAGAAAGACTTGAACAGCTTATTTTTGACACATTATCCATTTATGCAGCTAGATATTTTCATGAAGCAATCAAGATAAAACACTCAAGTACTTAAGTACTCAAGTGTGCGCCCCAAAATAACATTTTGCTCACAGTCTGTCACTGTATTAAGTGAACACGGCATTCTCAGCTTCACAGATATGCACATTAGAGAGCACTGAGCACTTAAAACTTATTAAACCAGAATCAGGGATGTGAATCAGGTTCATCTAACTTGCGGTTGTTGTTTTTTTTTCTTCTTTTAATGTTTTTATTTTATTTTATTTTAAATCTGTCCAATTCAATGTCTATAAATGCACCCAATACATATTGTACAGGCACCAAAATGTAATTCCTTGTAAATATTACGAATAAATATCAATCAAGCAAGCAAATGAACAAGCAAGAAAGTTGCTTCGCATGAATTCATTTCTCTTGCGGGGTTTAGAATGTTAT
This sequence comes from Anguilla anguilla, assembly GCF_013347855.1. Taxonomy (NCBI): domain Eukaryota; kingdom Metazoa; phylum Chordata; class Actinopteri; order Anguilliformes; family Anguillidae; genus Anguilla; species Anguilla anguilla. The sequence continues at coordinate 13,111,837 of NC_049208.1, read as the reverse complement.
AGTACAACACCATTTTCGGTTGTGGTGTCAGACCAATGAGATTCTGAAGACTTTGTGTAGGCCAACACAAGTTCCCTGCTCGCTGCATCTCCTCATTAAATAAGCCCTCAGTAAACACTTCAAATAATGCTGGAGGGAATGAGCAGTCTTAGGGAATCCAGTTTACTTCAGGACCACACATGCAATAGCGGTGCACTGATCCGGCACAATGGCTTCTATCAAGATAAGTTAACTCTGGTTCATAAATAAATGTTTAATAAACACGTTCCTTTATTTCAAACTCAACACTTTTCCCATGAATTTTGGGGGCAGCTGAAGTCTCAGCCTGTTTTTGAAGGGAATAAAACATATTTAACTGTAAGTGAAAGCTAATGGATAAGTTTTAGCAGAATCCAGATACTTGTTCAGGAGTTCAGGAGTGAGGGCCTGCAGCAGGCTAAACAAATAGATACCACAATGGGTACGTCCCAATACTCGAAAAATGCATCCTCCTTTCCTCCACTAGTACCTCGTCTTCTCTGAGCCCCAGAAACCGATCTTTATTTCCCCCTATCTCCAATGTCCCAAATATTGGGGGAGATGAGCAAAGCTTCAAACTCAGCTCCTCATCTCCACCCGGAGATACATTGACATACGCTACCGCGAAAACGTTTTAGACATTTCCAGGTGATATTATAGTGCTCATGCCCACAGAAACTGAAAGGCCATCCCACAGACTCTGACATTATCCAAACTTTAGAGAGCGATGATGGTAGAGAACCTGAATTTATCCAATTATGAAATGACACATTATTTTCAGCATTAAGTTGTCAAAGCTGACTGTGACATCCAAAGTTATGTCGCTTATATAAATATATTCAAAGCTGTTGAATGTCAATCAAGTTCAATTACTGTTTTACGCAGAAAGTTGATACCAGATGTTCTTGAAACCTGTTGATTAAATGTTCTGGCTATATTTGAAATGAAAAAAAAAAGGTCTTTTTTGCAGTAGAAATGTTTCCCTCGATATTAACTTTCATGCACCATTAAGATATTAGTTGAATGTGATCTATAAACATAGCATGCTGTGCCATATTTCACTGCGTCATTAGTGTGACTCCAAACCCTTTAAACAAACCAGTACAACACATGTGGCAGCTTTTACTCAATTGGTCTGATGGCTGAAGTACAGGCTCAAGCATCTTAAAAGGTGATACAACCACATGGGTTTACAATTGGATTGTTTACAAAAGCACAAAATTCTTCACAGATCTAGCCTCTGGATTTTCCTCTCAAAGTCCACCAGATTGATGCATTTAACGCTTATAATGTACACAATTTTGCTCCGGAGGGGCATGCCCCCAGACCCCATAGGGCTGGTGGAAAGAGTAAGCAGGCTTGAAAAAAAGCTGGGACAGCTTATCGCCATTTAGTTTTATTTAATGAGCTCTCTCTCTCAGTCTCTGCCACTCTCTCTTTTTCGACCAGCAGTCAAATATTGGCAGAAGCCAGATTGCTGTGTCTCAGTACTCAGTCACCTGGTGAACGACAAAACAAAATCCTGCCCTGGAAGGACATTCAAGAGCCTGAAGCCTCCTAATAAAAAAACTGAAACAATCAGCCCCCTCGGTCACCAAGAAAGATGATGGATGATAACCACGACTACAATGTCCCATGCAGGTGAAGCAAACGTGGTTTACCCAAAAAAAGGTTGAAAAATTAAGAATAAAAGTACAACCCTGCTGCAATACTTCCGACCTAAAATTTATGTTGCCAATAGGTTTTGGTCAAACAAAACGTGGATGCTGCATCACGTGGCAATGCAGTCTCATTACTACCTCGTTGCAGTGATTTGAAACTGATAAATTTAATGAAAGTCATTAATTACTCAAATTAGTTCTACATTCCAGGTATTGTTTTCTACCAAATGAATAATGAACTACACTGTCTGCGCTCATATTTTTAATGTTCAAATACAGGAATTACCACAAGTGCTGTTACCTAGATGTTTTCAAAGTAAAATAATTCAGTTACATTCCAATGCAGTAGAGGAGAGGGTAAAGCAGACAACTGGATAACTACGTTCGCTCCTTAAATTCCTTTCATGCAGAAATATTAAAACGTAGGACAGCAGTATTCAGTGATCTTGAACCCTGTTGCAATGTTTTTCACTTGCAATAGCCCTAGAAATTTCCATCAGTTCACCTTGCCTTTTTAGCCTAGTCGGTGTGGTCTTTTGCCTTGGATGCTCATACAAAATGTTATGATATACCCATATGATGTAACCTTGCTCTGTAAAAATTTTTTTTAAATCTACCTGAATAAGATTGAGCCATCTGCCTAATAATAAATAGGTAATACAATTTTAATGTAAGGGGTGGCACAGTGGTACAGTGAGTACAGTAGCACAATGGTTTCACAGCAAAAAGGCACCGAGTTTGGGCGGTAGTGTAGTATAATGGGTAAGGAACTGGGCTTGTAACCTAAAGGTTGCAGGCTAGATTCCCGGACACTGCCGTTGTACCCTTGATGAAGGTACTCAACCTGCATTGCTTCAGTGTCTATCCAGTTGTATAAATGGATGCAATGTAAATGCTATGTAAAAAAAGTTGTGTAAGAGTGCCTGCTAAATGCCTGTAATATAATGCAATGTAACGTGTTTGCATGTTTTCTCAGTATTCGTGTGGGTTTCCTTCCAGTACTGCGGTTTCCTCTCGCAGTTCAAAGACATGCAGGTCAGTATGCAATGGAATGGTGACCAGTCCAGGGTGTATTCCTGCCTTTCACCAATGTCTGCTGGGATAGGCCCCAGTACCCTAATGCAGTTTAGAAATTGGACACATGGATGGATGGATGTTGCTTTGTTGCCATTTACCATGCACTTGTTACGTGTAATGTGAGCAGAACATACAATTATTAAGACCAGACTACTGTTACAGGTCGATATGACAGGTCCATTCACAAAACGATCCTGTGTTGTATCATGGCTTAACCTCAGCTTGAATCATCAATTATTCATTAATCCTTCAAACTTCCTCATGATACAAAATAAGGCCAAATAACCACACCTGTACACTTTAAATCACAATTATAAAGTGTGCAAGCACAGAGAAGTGTGGAGTGGAGTTACTGCAAAATTTGCATACTACACTTTTAGAAACCATTCTGCAATCAACGTTGCATATGCACATCCAAATCGTAAGGGGATATGCACAGAATGGCAAAGGCAAGGAACCCCACACACTAATTAAGCTCCCAATGTTTGAAAATGAATGTGCAGACAAACCGTGACCCAGAATGGGTTTTCATCAAGATGACGGATGAATTCCACCAGCTCTACTGTATCTTAATGCAGTTTAAAGAATTTCAACCCACCCTCTCTGCAGGGGTATCTACAAACATTCTCAAAATATTATGCATGTGCTGTAGCCACAGTGATTGGTTTGGGTTTATTTCACAAACACTTCCTAACTAACTCCATAGAGCATTATGGGACAGTTTTTTTTGTTTTTTTTTTTGGGGGGGGGGGGGGGGGGGTAATAACAATATCTCCATATTTCAAAGGGCCACTAACAAACTACATTTATATCAAAACCGTTTTAGCTACATGAACAATAAATAATTAAATAAACACAACAGTAACAACAGACATGCACACACACACACACAGTTCATACAGAGGTGGTGGCTTTCACCTCAAAGCTAGCACCTCAGTAAAGAGCACAGACTATCACTTTACACTCAGCTTTGTTTGACCTGAAGAAATGTGCATCACAAAACTGTATTTCCATACTCAGCTGAAGCACTTGTTCACACTGTAGTAACACACCAAGCAGTCCAGACGGAACAGTCCATGCCAGTGCAGACAGGATGGTGTGTATCTAGCCATTACCTAGAGGGCAGGGTAAAGTACTGTCTGTCTTTGTTCAGTAGCACCTCTTCTGGTCAACTGGGTGCCTGAAACATGCAGCTGTACTGTATATATGGATACAATATATACAATATATAGCTGTGGTATGCTCGGTATGTGGGAGAGGAGGAAGGACCATGCCCACTGGTTAAGTGGGCTCACGCACCCGGAGTACATTACCAATTAGACCAGGTATTTAAAGCGTGCTCTTTCCCCAGTAGGTGGCTATCTCCCTGTGTCCAACTCTTCTGTCAACAAAAGGGGCGTGTCACGGTGCGTGACAACGGCCTTGAAAGCTGGCCATGCTGCTGTGCTGCTCTACAGAGTAAGTGAATAGCATAAGTATCATACTGTAGTGTTGACAAGCGTTTCTTTTTAGTTTTGTTTTTAAAGGTTTCTTGTTAAGAAAGCCGAGAGCCGCACACCGGTGTCCCACACCGTCGAGCACTGGAGCTGCCCCACCACTCTGTTTCAAGGTACACAAGATGGGAAAACTTTTGGGAAGCATTAAAAAGTCAGGGGGTGTATTTAATATGAAACTCAATGCACAAAAACATGTCACTTGTCCAAATATGCAACCGGGCAATTAAGTAAAATAACTTCAAACATACAATAGCATATCTTAAATATTTAATTTTGTTATAAACAGTGATGCTATAATTAGGGCTACCATAGTACAGACGCCTAGCTTATAGGAGCATTCATAACAACCCTCCCTATGCTCAGTGTTAGCGTCATGCTGACAAATGCTATTGGATTAGGTTTAAAAAAGCTACCATGGGCCAAATCAATTATCTTAAATATCACTTCCCTGTTTATAAAAGTTCAACAAGTTGTGATTTCCATGTTTTTCTACAAGGCAAATGTGAAGTTTGCTAAATAATAAATATTTCAGGGAGAAATAAGTTTCATTTTTAATGACTTCCAGCAAAGCAATATGTGCAATTTACAAATAAAAAAGAAAACAGATTGCGCTTCATATTCCCCAGGTGTTTCTTTGCTGACTCCGTTCTGCAATATGGAGCTTTGACTTTGCCTAGAGGTATCCCTCAGTGTCGTTTCTCAGTTTGGCTCATTCTCTTCATCAGCACTTCTTCCTCCATGGAGAGCTCTGATCTTGCATTTCTGGGGAAAGAACTCCAAAAGCCCCGGTCCCTGACACAGCTCTGTGAGCAAAGTTCACCCCCTGACGATTTGTTTCGGATTACCAGGGGATTCGACGTAACATGCATCCGTATTCAACATGTTTTTCGGTGGGTCTTAACGGTGGTCTGGCCCCTGATGGCAACACTGAAGCGTATAAATCACATACTAGAAAATGCAGCCATGCTGAGTGATTGCATCACAGTATGAGAGAGAATCACCTGGTAACAGAGACAGAGACAGCAGAGACAGAGAGGGAGAGAGAGACAGAGACTTGGATGGGGAATGGATGGGAAGATATAAAGAATATGCAACCAAGTGCCACCGGGGTAACCAGCTGACTCACACATACACACAGACACACACACACCCACCCCATTTTCACTTGTTTTAGGTGGTAGACTGACACACAGCCAGAAGATTGAATCCTGTGATTTATTAGCCTGCAAAGGAAACTAATGATTAACTGTTTAAAGATTATTCCCATTGCTGTATTTAAATTGGTATTGAGGGTTATACTGAGAAGTATCTACGATACACTCAAGTGGCAATGCAAAAGCCAACACCAAAATAAAACTACCCAGTGAGAGAACATTCATAAATAGTAGGGGTGTATCTAAACCTGAATACAGTATTTGGATTTGCATTGATGCATACTGGTTTTTTTCTTCTGTAAATTTACCAATGATATCTGAAAGATATTTAGAAAATGGGATTAGCAGATAAAGGAAGCGTTATACAGAATATGCTGAAACAGTAATTATTTTGCCCATGTTTAAAGCATCTCTCAACACACTGACAGATGCATTTTGTAAATAACAGCGCAGATCAGATACTCTGATCATTCTGAAGCAGGACTTTCATGGGATATGAACTGGGTGGTGTGGGAGGGATTTACCCATCCACTTACACTATAAATGATAAGATGTCCAGATTCTGGAAATGTTACAGAACACCGGAGGGTGCAGCTGAACACCACTGCACGTGAAGGAAGAAAAAAAGACAAAAATAAAACACAAGTCTGAAAGATGGTGGTTTTGTATTCAGCCACCTAGGTCAGGCCTTGACTGAAGGCATATTTGGAAGCTGTGCTTCGCTTTCTTCCTGAATTGGAACCCAGCTTTGCACACTGGTTTTCAGGTTATTTCACCCATTCTAATGAGAAGTAGAATCGTTAAATTTTAAATGGACTGTACATGTTTTGCTAGGCAATTTTTCTGTGGAACTGAAGTCTGGACTTTGACCACTGAAGGACATGTACCTTCTTCCTCTTTAAAGAATTCCCACTGCATCTTTGCCTATTGCTTTTAGGTCACTCGCCTGCTGAAATTACTTCAGTTTTTCCACAGAGGATTGTCTGGCACATCACACCATTCATTTAGCCCTCTATTATGACTTTTTTCCCTAGTGCTCACTTATTAGAAGGCAGACCCATAACACGAAGCTGCTACCACCGTGTTCAACAGCTATGATGTTTTGGGCTGGGACCTGCACTGCAACCATCTTCTGTGAGAATTCAGGCCAAGAATTCTGATCTCTCTTAGAAATGGCTTCTTCCCTGCCACTTGTCCACAGAGGACAGGTCCATGCAGGGCCGCTCTTATTGCTGAAGTACAAACCCCGTCACCCAACTTATATACAGTACAAAATTTCAGCTCGTTTATTTTCCAATTAGTGTAAGTTTTACCCCGCCTACTCATATTAGAAGGTGCATCCTGACCAGGGAGTGGCTGGATGGTATGACATACGTCACAATTCTGAATGATGGGCTTCATATTCAAACAGTTTGAAATTTCCTCAAGGTTCTCATGCTCTACGAACACTTCTCTGCTACATCTCTGCTGCATTACCTCTGACATGCGTCAAAAGCTTCACCGCCTTCATGGTCAGCTTTGAGTATCACTCATGGAGAAAGTTGTGACTTCACATTAAACATGCAATGCAGGTGCCTTACAGAGCCACATGCATGCATTCTGGAGTCAACCTAAAGAACTATGATTAAACATATGAGGCCATGATGTTCATTTTGTCCATCCATCCATTAAATAAACCACTTATTCCAACAGACCTTTGTACTATGGGAGGAAACTGGAGTACCGGACGGAAACTCACACAAATATGGGGGAGGACATACGAACCCCACACAGAAACACCCAGGCCAGGATTCGAACCCAGGACCTTCTTGCTGTGAGGCTTTGTGAAACTTCAAATTATACCTGGACTTCTATTCTGAGACTCTTTAGAATAGGAGTACTCAGCTCGGATCAGGTTTCCCCGGTCAATATCATAACCTTAAAGGCAAAACTCACCACAGGTAAGCACTCTAATGCAAGATGCTTTAAAAATATGGGCCCTGAATTCATGCCAAGTTGCCACAGCAATGTTTCCATACCCATGTATGTAGTTAATCTCATTAATATACATAATATCATCACTACTTAGCTTTATATGTACAAAGCTTTTTTAGATGTTAACTCAGCTGGGAATTAAAATTATTGTTTACTCCCACACTGGCTATGTGTCTTAGGGTGCTGTAATGGAATAAGTGCTTTAGTACAGGATATGAGAAGCAACACCCCACAGAATATAGCTTAGCACAACATATTTTCAGACCGCACACTGCAAACAGAAGCAATATGAGGCAAAATAATTAAAACCATAGATCCATGATATGAGAAGAAAACACATTACCTAACTTCACCTCAATTATACAACATTATTCATGATAACATTTATATTTTTAGCATTTAGCAGACAATCTTATCCAGACCAACTCACACAGCATCCATTGTTTACATACAATCAATTCATACAACCGTATATTTTTAAACCGAAGCTATTTCTATTAAGTACCTCACTGAAGGGTACAACAGCAGCACCGCAACCATGCTAGTAAATTCTGCCTACTACCACATTGTGCAGTGTTTCAGGAACAGGACTTGTATCTCACAGAGGATGTGGGCTCAAATATCAGGTGGGGCACTGTCATTGTACCCTCAAGCAAGATTCTTAACCTGGATTGCCTCGAAAAACATCCAGTTCTATATACATAACATGCATGTGTTTATTTAAAAAAAAAAAACATTGTGGTCTGGGTAAGGCCGTCTACTAAGTAAATGCATAATGTATAATAATAATAATAATAATAATAATAATAATAGACAACCAATGCAGGTGGTGTGTAAATTCATCCAAACTATCATGGAATGCAATCATGCTTCTATAAAAGCGACTCATTAAACACAATTGAATGTGCTTGGAAATAATGTATGCGCTTCAGCTCCGCAAAAGGGAAAACTTAAGTCATTTTGTACGCAATGGTTCCCAGTACATCTGGAAAGCGTACGCACGCTAGCCATTTAGGATTGCTGTATGTGACCCTGGCTCTCTTCTACATTTCACATTTAATATGAAGCCACAACTTACTCCATGAGTGACAATCAAAGAATTCACCACGAAATTATAGCATCTTTAAGTCTTCTATCCCGATGCTGCACGCAAATGTGGATTTATATTCAATCCTGCGCAGCTGCATTCAGCTAATGATGTGACCGTTTGTTTCGTTCGTCTGTCGCGCAAATGACCTAGCTCGAATAGTCTTAATATTATTAATTCTATTCTTAATAATATAATTAATTGTGGTTACAGTTCAGATCTTACAAGTTGTCCAAGTTTGTAATCTCTGGTGTCGGCCAGTTTCTGGTTTCAGTTGGAATGGATTCACTTTTGTAGTTTTGTGCTCCTGTTAATTCGCCAACAACAAGTTTGCCGAGGGATAATATAATAAACAATAATTATACTAAATAAATTCGTTTCAGTGTGTTCATTAATGAAAGTGTTAGAACGTTGTATACAGATGAACGAGAAAGTAGCCTGTTCTCTCTCAACAAGCCATAAAGGCAAATTGCTTGTTCAAAGCGTGAGCGATGACGTTCCGACGGGGAAACCTTTGTATAACATCTTTGGTCTGAATTATTACTTGGCGATATACATTGTTCAGCATGTGGATAATTCAATAATGCATGTTTTCTACGTGCCAATCAAATAGTTTTACTCAGATCTATTGTTAGTCACGGGATATTTACTTTATGTCTACAAATACATATATCATAATGTAAATCTACACCGGAATATTAAAATAATGATAATAGTGCAATTAAACACTGGCAGCCAGGCGTGAGAACTGACGTGGTAACAGCATGCAACAAAAGCATTTTGCCTTTCATACTGTCCGCTCATTTCTACGACATGGGAGAGACTTCACGTTCTTGTTATACGCACTGAGTAGCCTACACACATACACATACAAAAAAAAATATCAGGAGACTCACCAAGTTAAGTAACCAACTGTTCCAGATCATCTGGTAGGGTAGATGCAGTGAAACGACCGATTAAAATGACTGTTCAAACGTCCCCGTAGCGCAAAGTGGGGAAAACTGCAGTAATCCAAGTTTGTGCTCACAACCTAAAGCACGCGCAACATTCGAACGACATCGCTTGCGTCTCCACCAGTGTGGGTTCCTTTCCACTGAGTATCTTAGGTCGTTTGGAACAGGATACCGTACGCGCACTTTCATACATAGAAAGGATTCAGCCAGTACATTTTGGGGGAGGGGGGGTAAACCTCGATTAAGTCAGCGAACTTTGAACTTATCTTCGGTCTTGGATTTGGCCCGTCTGTGCAAGTGCGTTACTGTGCGCGTTGTGCTCGTTATGCTATGTAATCACTATCGTTATTTAATAGTGCTGGGAGTCAGTAATCGTTCCTCTTTTTGTAACCACTGCTCCCGAACCAAATGGTTCATCCCAGCATGACCAGTGAACATGCAGCACAGAAGGCGTTCGTCCAAGGTGGAGGAAGTGCCAGAATGCACACCTGTACATTTTAGATATATCATCTCAGAGGCCGATTTCTTAAATTCTTTAGAATATTAATGTTGTAATGACTCTAATACAACGTGAAAACGAGAATGCGTTAAATTTCAACAACCAATTTAGTCTGAAGTTGCTCAAGTAATCGCATGTATTTATGAAAAATTTACTTGAGGCATTCGTTTGAGCTACTATCTTTTTTGTTCTGTCAGTCATAATTATTTAAGCGATGTATGGCCTACTTTAATTTTTCATTGCTGTAATGCACATATCCACTTTGGCAGACGATTTCCAAGGTGATCAGGTGTTAATAGTCCCAATTAGTGACTCCATTAAGCCCGCTTGCCTGCTTGTGTATTTTAACATGCAGGAACAGGGGTAACAGCTATCTAAACTTGTTCTCTTGCAATGACCTCACACGTCGAGCAGACCAGCTCTACCTTTACTTCAATGTAATGCCTGGCCTATTTACTTTCATTGAATTAAATGGAAATCTGAGAAAGGGACTGAGAATTTATGAATGTAAATGTAATATTAAGAGTAACTGGAGGTTATTGAGAAGAGTGTTTTTTTTAATTCATTTAATTCTTAAGAAGGCAATGGGTCTTAAGTAGGCCTACATCATAAATATGTTTATGTATCGCGGATAATTCCCCCATCCCCATTCTTTACTCTTGTACACTCATTGAGCTAAATTAACGCAGTCAAATAACTCATTCTAAAACTAGTATCAATAGTATCAGTAAAAGGAATATAAGCATGTGTAGTTTAAGAATATGAAAAATATGTATTTTTTTTGTTGTCTGCTGTGTTCCTCTCTGCTTGATTTATGACTGCTATATATTTTTTTTTTTCTTCAGCCTGCAGTGTGACTTCTGTTCTTTTAATGTATCTGCACAGTGCCAAGTTCTATAGATTCTGGCAAGGTACGAAAAATCACTCCCATCCAATTCATCTTTAAAGCGTATTTCAATACTGCACCTCAGAGGGATACTAGCGCATTGACCCGCTTCACTCTTTAAACTAGCGTGTTATTGAAGCAGGACTCCTTTTCACATCTTTGTTCATTTCTTTGATGTGCACTGTTACCTGGGGTGACATGCAGAGCGGTATTACGCCAAGCGCAATTACAAGGCATGGGGTCCAAAGAGGCTACATTCAATTGATGCCAAGGGTAGGTAGGCAGTGATTCAGACTGTTAAGAATAGGTGAGCTACAAAACAGACAACTGCTATTACATGTTAGACATGTTAGATTTACAAGCGAGGTGTTACTGGACAGGGGCTACAGTGTGGCCTATTCTGCTGAGATGCTGGACTTGGTGTAGCGTAGCGGTGTAGCCCATGGTCTGATATCGAATGCCGACGGGGCTGTGGTTTTGACAGTGGCCAGCAGCCCCACAGGGTGCTGCACGATTGACTGTGGTGTCACCCTGGGAGCGAGCTGGCAGGACTGCCCCCTCATCATGCAAGAGCAGTTTTCTTTTCCATCAGGTGCCTGCCTTCCGTCTGAACCAACTCTGAGTCAAGAGTGCTCCTTCTGTGTGTGAAATGCATGGGCTCAGCCAGTGGAAACGTAAAGATGTACACACAATAAATTCCAAAATGAAAAGAATGTGTAATATAACTTTTGACAGTGTAGTTTGTGACCCCTTTTTGGTCCAGATGTCTCTGGTTCCAGGCTGTTCCATATTGCTTATGGAAAAATGACATACATCATATCACGCAAAATTGTTATGTTATTGGCTGGCCTCAACATTGACTTTCATGTTAGACAAAATCAGATGAATCAGTATTTCCTCAAGTGGTGACAAAACAGAATACAAAAACAAAAACAGATACAGTTTGCATATATGTGTTATTCTTTGGGGAAAAAAAAACTTTTTTAAAGTATGAAATACAATATGGTGCCTTTGTTTTTCATCCTGGAAAATGTGATTGCAAAATGCCAAGTTCTGAAAAAATATATAACATTAAAAAAACCTAAGACCACAAGGAGACAGGCTGCTGCTTCACAAAGAGTTTTGAAAACCCCAGGAGAAAAAAAAATAGATAAAAGTTAATGGTGTTTAATAGAGAAATAAATTCCCTTTCAGCTGGTACCTGCAGTACCTCTTCAAGCAACATATATTTTCTCTGTATTTCAAAAACAGATTCATGACTCAGAGATGTTACTTTTTATCAGTGCCCTTCTTCTTCCGTTTCTACTTCCATTTGTGCTACTAGCTGCCTACTGTTGCTGCTGCTCCTGCTGATACTAGCAGTATTAATACCGTTATTTCTAGCACAACGGCCACTAATGCGTTTATTTGTACAACTACTACCCCTGCTGATGGTATTGCAACACTACTACATAAATAATATGGCTGCTAACTCTAGGCCTCATATATCTCTGGCCCTCTTGGGGAAAAACAGAGCAGCTAGCTAAAGATACTCATTAAGAGGCAGCCGCTGTTTTGAGGTGGATAATTTATCCGGATTCGGAGGTCTGCTGCAGATCCCAGCGGTGCTCCATTTTAAATGACTGTTCAGGTTTGTCACAAGAGGGGGCACTTTAGTTGACAGGCAAGTACACACTCGATTAATTGGCCATGGTGACACAGCAGACATGTTCCCTCATTTTCATTTTCATTGCACAACCGCCATGGGAAAGACTAGCGCACAAACTGCTAATGGCCCATTGGACATACAGTTAAAGGCAAGAGTATTGCGGTAGTGAGGCAGTTTTTTGTAGTTTTGGCTCTGTACTGCAACACATTGAATTTGAAACGAAGCAATGAATGTAAGGTTAAAGGGCAATTTGGCAGCTTTTTAGGGGACCAAATGTAATTGACTCTATTTAGAAAACTTCACCCTGGCCATTCTGTTCTTGAGGCTCACCAATGGTTTGCATCTGGTGGTGAAACCCCTGAGGTTACGCTACCGTAGTCTTCTCTTTGTGTAGTTTTTGACACATCTATGCCTACGTCCTGGAGAGTGTTCTTGATCAGTTTGGCAGTTTAAAAGCGATTTTTCTCACAATTGAAAGTATTCTCTAGTCCTCGTCTACGGTGGTCTGTGTTCTACCAGGTCGTTTGCTACTGCTGAGCTCACTAGTGCATTCCTGCTTCCTAACAATGTATGAAACATACCCAATGTTTTGAATATCTTTCTCATTAATTTGTTCTGATTTATCAGCCCCCATGATTGCCTGCTATACTGCCACTGATTTATTTGGTCCTCATGTTGACAACAGCAACAGATTCAAAATGTAACTTCCACACCTAGAATCAACTAGACCTTTTGTTAGCTATCTTGTGCATGAACTAGTGATGCAAAGACACACAGCTGGCAAAGCGACATCTGAGCAACCAATTTTCCAATTATTTTTGTTCCCCAAAAATTGGGGGACTATGCATAAAACTATGAGTTAAGTATAATTTTATTTAAAAAAGTAACAGGTTGGAAGCAGAAGACTCATACAGTGACCTGAATAAAATTGCTATTATGGTTTATTAGGGGAACATAAAATGTGATTGCACCTTAAGAGTCCACAGAGGGGTAAGGTTCATTTATACATTTCTATAGTCCAGGACCTCCCTAGGTAAAGTGTCCTTTTACTTTACCAGGCAAACAGTTAATTAAACTTATTTAGTAAAGAGAATTGGCTTTATAATTGGCTTTAAGATAATTGCAGAAATCAATGAGGTCATTTTCATTTTTTTTTACTCTGAAGGTCAACTGAAAGTATAACTCCTGCAATACAAAAAGCAATCTCACTCCTAATACACTGTGGCAGAGCACTGAAACTAGTATAAGAATTGAAATAGGTATTCTTTTTTTTTTTTTTTTTTAGTGTTTTCATTTCACACACCATAGTTGAAATGGCATTACAGCACAATTACTGTGTATCAAAATGCTTTGGTGCATTTCTATATAAATTGCATGTTCACTCTATCTAGAAATATATAAAATATCACATTAAAACTAAATAATTATACTAGAGTTTTAATATGAGTTTCTATATTTCCTTTATAGTTCATTTTTTGTCTTATTAGTTATTGTTTCCTTTTGAGTGCAGTTTAAATATTAAACTCAATCTAAATCCTACTGCCTCAGGCACAGTATTTCATTCATGCTAAATGTGAAACATAATCACCATGAGATATTTCTGAGCTTTAATATTAACAATTAAGCTTTTGTCACAAGTTGTCTTACTTGGAGAGAAAATGGTGACATCTGCACTATCTTGACGAACCATTATGAGCTTTTTCTACCTTGTATTCATACCTCTGTCTGAAACATCCATGAAATAAAACCTTTTGAATGAACATATAAATCTTGATCCTGTCATCTTCAACAGGCGTCATGTTAAATATGATTATTTCCCCCCGTAATGCAGTGTGTATTTAAAAAAATGATAATAAATAAAAAGATTTTTTAAAACAAGAAGAAAACCTAGCTGGCTAGTATTTTTTGCTTTTATGTTTTTTGCAATCAGTTAATGAGGTGAAATGATACAGCACAAATAAATAATCCATAACTGGGTTTTATTTTTGCTTCCAAGAAAGGGCAATTTTTAAAAGTACATTCCCGAAAATAAAATAAATACCCCCCCCCCCCCCCACCCCCCCTTCAAAAAAAAAACAAAAAAACACCCTTCCTTGCCAGAACCACAGGTGAGCAGATGTTGTCCACGGTCTTAATCATCACATCGTAGACTCGGTAGCAGACATAAACTGTCCGTTCTGTAAGGATCCCCTTTTTGTGCATTGCCGCAACCCCCGAACAGGGATTTGTGGGTGGTGTTGTGACTTTAATCCAGAGCTGATGGAAAGTACTTGGGTCCCGTCAGACAGCTGCATGCTTCTCAGTTCTTTGGCACAAACATGACTCCCCACAATGGGCTTGGCAAGGGACGGGAAGAAGATGAGAGAAAGTTCCCAGTTTGAAATGGCAAAACGGATGGCAGTAATAATCCCCAAAGGCCTTCTACACATTGCATCCTGGATTAAAAATCCAAGGAATGAAACCAATGCAGGTGAACTTTTTTGTTGCACAACTGTCATAAGATTGCATCTTTTGAATTAACCTTTTTCGGTTTCTTATGATATTTTCATATTTAGATATACAGTTAAAAAAATAAAAATAAAAAATAAAAAACATTAAGACAATAACAGATCTTTGCTTAGATTAATTAGCACTCCACTCTCCTACAACACACCGTTGCAGCAAATTAACAATCATGCTGATATATACAGTTATATATAACTGAACCTAATTAATTAAAAGCAGCTGGAACAATACCTTGCTTAAACAGTGCCCCAAGACCCAGGGTTTGGAAACAGTGACTTAATTTATCAATCGAAGTCACTTAATTTATCAATTAAGTAATTTCATTTATCAAATTGAGCCAACAACAAAAACAACCATTTTTTTCTGGGCCCAGCGTACAATAAGACTGGCCAACTGTTGTGCTAAACCTATTGATGTTTGAATGTAATGCCAAGCAAGTCCTCTGCACATCTCATCCCCATAACATTGCAATCACTTCAATGAAGCAGCTTATTAAGTAGAAAGAAAAAATATTTGGATAACAAGTTAGTTGTTCATTCAGAGGTAACTGCAAGATCTGCAAGAAAATGTAGCTTCCAGGTCTGGAACAGCTTCTAGTTTGTCGTGGTAGTGGCCAAACGCTGCAGTGTTTCAATTTTCAACGTCAAAAGGTAAAGGCAGCCACTTAGACAATTAATGGATCAATACCGCCACCTCGCGGCAGAAAAAGACAAATCAACAACAAACACTAAGCGACAACTGCTCACTTATACTGTAGAATAAATATGTAAGCTACCGACAGTAAATAGCATTTACACCGGAAACCACTTAAGATGACCGAACACAAAATAGTCTGTAAGCCCACTTCTTTAAATCAATAAACACATTCTGAAACAAAAAAGTTGGGCAGTTCTTTCCACGTACGACCTGGCACCCATCTCTGAGTCAACGTCGTTTGGAATCCACATCCTTTACACAGCAGGCCTACTGCAATTTCGTTGGAGGTTCCAAATCTGAACCTGTCGTCTGGCATTCAGAACAGGACTATACCCATTTCTTCTGGCCCAGAACTCTCCAGTTCAGAAAATGAACTCTGACTGGACTTGACACAGGATTAAAACCTGTTAAGTCGATGCCGCAATCCTTCCACATTTTGTTTCTCCTAACCTTTATTTGTTCGGTTTTTTAGTCTTGTTTTTCTTCTTGGAGTCCGTGTCGACTTTACTGTCTTGGGCCGCTTGTCCGTTGAGAAAGACAGTGCCAAGAAGACTGTACATTATGTTGTAACAGTCCCCAAAGTTCCGCAGCTCCAGTGCACACTCCACAATGGTGTCTTCCTCTGTAAAGGCAGAAAACACAAGCATTTTAGCGGATGCGAATGAAGCAGGACAAAAATGGGACTGATTTGTTGAAAATTGATCATTTTCATATAGTCTATGCTGTTTCTCGTAGCACTTACTTTTAGACATTTTATTTAAATTTATTTTATAGTAGATAACTTTTCTTGCAAGCTTTTAAAAAAAGCCTGATCTTCGTCTCAGGTGGTTGGTCTCTGCCGTCGAGAAGATATTTCAGTTACAAGAAACGACTCTGTTAAGTCGATGCCGCAATCCTTCCACATTTTGTTTCTCCTAACCTTTATTTGTTCGGTTTTTTAGTCTTGTTTTTCTTCGTGGAGTCCGTGTCGACTTTACTGTCTTGGGCCGCTTGTCCGTTGAGAAAGACAGTTCCAAGAAGACTGTACATTATGTTGTAACAGTCCCCAAAGTTCCGCAGCTCCAGTGCACACTCCACAACGGTGTCTTCCTCTGTAAAGGCAGAAAACACAAGCATTTTAGCGGATGCGAATGAAGCAGGACAAAAATGGGACTGATTTGTTGAAAATTGATCATTTTCATATAGTCTATGCTGTTTCTCGTAGCACTTACTTTTAGACATTTTATTTAAATTTATTTTATAGTAGATAACTTTTCTTGCAAGCTTTTAAAAAAGCCTGATCTTCGTCTCAGGTGGTTGGTCTCTGCCGTCGAGAAGATATTTCAGTTACAAGAAACGACTCTTTCCCGTTTGATGTATGGATAAGTTTAGTTTCCCTTTCCATGTTATCACGTGCGATGACACAGTGCAGTATATCTCACACGTCAATGACGGGAGTTCACCAGGAAGAAGAAACCTACCTGTCGCGCCTGTCGGGATTCCCCCCTCCACCGTAGACCATACGTAGGGTAGGGTGTAGCCTATATCATGCGACAGAAAAGGCGTATCCACGAATAATGCTGTGGTTACTTTTGTAAATATTCCATGCAACCGCAACGCGCGTGTGTAGCCTATTTTGTTTTCTTTTTAGATTGTTTTCTTTATTACAGTAGGACTATCTGAGCTATGCAGGCTGTCGCCAGCATAGACCTACAGAAAGGTAACCCAAAACAACCTAGAAAAAACACGAATAGTTCAAAATAGATGGTGGTGTAACCGAAACAAACATATATTCCTACTTTAGAGAGACTTGTTGCTGCCACCTTTCTGCCAGTGTTGGACTATGGTTATCTTTTGCATGCCTCTGCTCAATCTCTTCACATGCTTGACACAGTTTACCATGCTTCCCTGAGATTTATTACAGATTGCAAAGCCTTGACTCACCATTGTGAGCTATACTCTCGGGTAGGATGGCCTGCTTTGGCAACCCGTCGACTTTTACATTGGATTACTTTTATATACAATTGTTATACTTATATATACAATTTATATGCAATTGTTAGTCTGCTCCCATCATACCTCCGTATATTTATATCGCAGAAAGATACTGGACAGTATGCCTTGCGATCTCAGGACTTTTTTTATGCTTTCTGACCCAAGTGTCCGTACAGAGACTGGAAAAAGGGAATTTATGTATTCTGCACCTTCGGACTGCAATAAATTGCAAAATGACTTAAAGCTTAATGTTTTAATTTTGTTGAATGCTTTTAAATCCACGATGAAAGAACTGGAGGCGGAATCGATAGGATGTGTTTAAATTGAATTTTTGATGTGTTGCTTTTATTGCACATTGTCTTTGATTGTCTCATATTGTAGTGCTAATTGCTTGTTGTACTGTTTTGTCTTATTTGCAACATTTTTGTGCTGCTGCCTGTCTTGACCAGGGCTCCCTTGAAAAAGATATTTTTAATCTCAATGGGACCTTCCCTGGTTAAATAAAGGTTTAATAAAAATATAAATAAATAAATTAAATATATTTTTTAATTATTCAAAACAGACAGACAGCCCATTTTTCCAAATAACTGATAAAAGTTACATCGAAAATAAAAGTGCCATAATACTCCCAGCGTTCTATTATCCACAACACAGAACACTTATGTCCATTAGGGGAAAAGGGTCTTTGTAAATGTAGTGGCCTATTTCAGTTGGGTTTCCGGAGCACGGCTGAACTTCAGTTATTATTTTTTGTGAGGGGGGGCAATGTTACATAGGATATGTCCTGTAGTCATTTGGGACCCATTTTGGTCTTATGCATTAATAATCTATAAATGAATCAAAGTAGATATTTATCAAATGGGCCCAGGCTTTGGAAATAATTTGAAAATGATTTACTAACCCATATTTGTAGCCGAAGGCTACTACTCACACAAGTACCCTGGTGGAAATTCCTGCTTGATTCCAGCCTGGTTTTAAACTGGTCCAGCTGGTTTGGAGATGGCCAAGCTGACAACAAGACGGTTGAGATAGCAACCATGCTGGCAAGAACATGTCGAGTTGGTGGCCCGACTGGTACAGACAACAGACCATCACCAAATTCTCCAGTTGGTGCAGAACCTGGTTCTAGCAAGATTCCATCTTAGGCAGGCATCTGGCATTTCCACCAGGGTATGAAATGCAACTTCAATCTGTTCATATCCATTCAGCTATTAAGAGAAGCATGCAATTTAGAATAGGCTATATGAGTTCACAGTGGGCTGTGCTGGACGATTGAAGATGAAGTGAACAGTTGACTTTAAGTGCTGGTTTTACTAGCTGTCGACACTAGATGGCAATACGCCGTTTGCTTCATTTACCTGCGCTTACTTTGAGAATCACAAAAAATTTAAAGTAGTTCAGCAAACTACTTAACCCTTTAAGGTGTAGCACAAATAATTTATTAGAATGTTCTTAACTGAATTTTGTACATATTTTAGTTGATATTAATGAATAGCAGCATAACTAGACATTCTAATGCTGATGTATCAGTCATTACTGGTAATTGAAAGCAATGGATTTCTAGAACACTGACTGCACGCATATTTTAAGTTGGTATTCATAAAGAACAACTTGCACTCAGCCACTTCTACGAACTAGACATGAACTTGAAGGGGCTTCTGATATTAAGTAAGATTTAAGGTCTGAGTACCCTGCTTTGCAAATCACTTTCACTTTCTATTCTACGTGACTGCATCAGAACAGCAGGAAACTGGAAACGTGATTCAGGAAACATGTTCATGTCGTAACCCAGATTGAGAAACGATTCCATTTGCTTTTTCACTGGACAACAAATAAGTTAACTTCAAAAAAATTTTAATCCCGTGGTTTTAGTATAGAATGTAAAAATAAATGAATAAAATAAAAATCCAGTATGTTATCTCTGTAAAGTTATGGTCTGAGAACACACACAGACCGAACAATTTTCAGAGACATTTTCAACGGAAAGAATCTGATGCGGCACTGTGGCCTAACTGGGCATTCATACATCATGCAACATCATACACTCACAGCGAATCAAGCAGGAACGACAAATGGAACATACATTACATAACCATAGCCGCTGTGGACTTAATCACCCAGGTGGGTCCCACGCATTTTACGGTGACGACGACTGTTCAATGACTCACTCACCTGCAGGCTTCAAACCAATTTAAATCCCAGACCCATAAGCCAGGGCAGACACTGTTAATGAGATTGTACACGGGGACAGTAACCAATTACACTTTTATTTTTAAAAATTCTAATGGGAAATATAACTTTGCTAGCACTTTCCGGACTCACTCCAAAAATTTCACTGGCTTAACTTTATCAGATAATTTTGTACAACTACATGACTCCAAACTTAACTTCTAGAGTATATTTTGACCAAAAAAGGGCAACAATCATAAATAAGGTGTAAACTGCAATGAAATGACACAGGCCTGTCACAGCATTTTGTTCCAGACACGTTGAAAGAGACAGTCTTTCCTTTAGGTTAACCAGCAAGTGGCAACCTTTATGTCTAAACTGCACGCTCAGGAACACTAGTAGCAACTTTCCGTAGTGAAACTACACCCATGATGTTTATCGGTTGTGTTCTTCCGGCTTCATTCACAAAACTTTTCTGAAATTATTCTTACTTTTGTTCTTAAAAATGTTCTTATGAAAAACCAATATGGGTTTCATGACACATGTGCAGACCTGTTTTTGTGCATATCCCCAGTGTATGAGATGATGAATGCTGACTGTAAATTTTTTGCGCAATTCTGATCATATGATTAGCATAAGGAAACAGCCATGAACATAGATAAGAAAAAATGATGAATGGCAAAATGTTTGTGGAAACGTTCTTACACACCGCTTACGATCAAATACGATCAAACGCATGTTTCCTGAATGAGTAAGTGAATAACTGTACACATTTAACAAGAGCACACATGTGTATGTCAGACAATTAAATAAACCTGAGTATAACTACAGGCATTATTTTGAAGTAGCCGATAGAATAAGCACTGTATTGTTCTGGCTGTGGCCAGTGATTCTTTCAGGATAGGGATAGGTGAATAAGGCAATCAGTCTTCTTTGAACCAATCAAAAAATTTGCTGCCAAGCGTGGTAGCCTACTGACAACCGCCTTCTTCCTTGTATGCTACCCTATGTGGCAGCTAGCCACAGTAAACACTGGCAAGTCAGTATTTGAGAACAGACCACTGGGCAGCCTTGTTTTTTACATTTTAAATCGGCTTTTATTCTGACCATTTCAATATTTTGCATCTAACTGATACAAAAACAGCACAATGCCATTATTGGTTCATTGTTATGTTTTGGCTATTTCCCATCAGTACAAAACAGCAGGCAAGGAGTTTGGTCCTTAGTAAGTGGTTGCCACTTATCTGGTCACCCTTTGAGATTCATCACTTACAGAAATAACATTGGCTAGAACCTGAAAAGACAAGGCATGTTTTACAAAACTTAATTAAGAGTCCATGACAGGGGGAACAACAAAAAAAATTCAAAGAAAAATATTTCTGCTCAACTCAACTGAATACAGCTCAGGCCAGCCTGTTTTGCACAACATTACTTCCTGTGCGGCCTGACAAGCCTGTAGAGAAACCCAACCCTTGCTGCCACCTAATATGAAGCATCCATATTTCCCTCTTTTCCCTTGGGCATGAGTGTTGGAGGAGGTTGTGCTTCCCTCCATCCTCAAAAAAAAAAAAATGCAATAACTGGAGCTTGACTGCCATTGACTGTACAAAGTGCTCACAAATTTTAGGTTTGCTTAACAGTCATCGCTGTGTCCTTCTACAGTCTTAGCGAGCCACGCTCTACAGCCCTGCTCTGGGCAAACCTTCCCCAGCTTGTGGGTGCTGAGGCAGCCCTGCTGCCATGTGTGGGTGTGCCTGGTAGGGAGGGGGTGCGTCAGTGACCCGTTGGGGGTCATGGGTCGTGGTGGCGGAATTGATCCAGGGATCTCCAGAGGCTCCGCCGTGTACACAGTCACTGTAAGGGGGGGGCTTCAGCTCATCCACTGCTGCAGGAGGAAAGAGAACCAAACGTTAAGGTTTCTCCACCTATCCACATCTCTAAACTTCACACAGGAGACAAAACCAGTGATGACTCAGGCACACAAACCGCACACAGGAAGTTTAAAATCTGTTAAAATGGCTCACAGCAATTTCCTGTCTGTAGGGTAAACAGGGATAACATGTATGTTACATTTATAGACATATTGTAGAAGCTTGTATCTAGGATAAAAGTGTATGCATAAAAATTTAGGCAAAGGACAGAAATGATGGCAAATCAGTGTCACAATGGATAGTAACAGTCAATCAAAAACCTACTGCATAATGTTGCAACAGTAAAGTGCAACAGTAGGGAGTTTTGCAGTGGGGAGGATGTGTGTGTGTGTGTGTGTGTGTGTGTGTGAGAGTGAGTGAGTGAGAGACAGAGAGAGAGATATTTTGTGTGCAAGAAAATGGACAAAAAACAAACACATAAAACTTGTAACATCAGCTCTTTAAACACTCCAGGTGAGAAGAAAGCCCGCTTCTTCTCAGTCTCGGCTCCAGATTCTCCATCTTAAAAAGAGTGATGGGGACAGAGCCACACGAGGAGAACACGATTCACCCTTTCTGCAGTGTGTCATTTGAATTTCAAATGTGCACCGTGCAAGCCAGACCACAGTCTTCCGTCTAATACACAGAATTGTGCTGCACTGCAGATCGTATCGCTCTGTTGATCACCACTGACTAAAACTGGGGCATGTTCAAAGAACCACACTGCTTACACAAGGTATGACTGTGCCACATTGAGCACCATGTCTGAGCACACCATGTGCTGTAAAGGCATATATCGAAGAAAAAAGGTACAAAACCAGCTGTTAATTGCATCCCTTAATTATTTGCCAGAGTGACCGATATGCTGCCAATTCAATTACTTTCAAAATCCCATTGCCCCTAATTCAAGGACCCTTGAGAACTCTGCAGGAGCACATGCCACGAGTTGGTGATCATTGAAACATAATGAAAATGGTCTCAATATCCCTGAAAATGAATGCTGTCCCAGGATCAGTTCTTTTAATCGCAATCCAAACAGCAACTGTTGAGTAGACTATGAACTCTGACTCAACAGGTGTTTCGCTTCATTAAAAAACCTGGACAGTGAATTTAAGGAACCAAAATCTCTGTACATAACAATTCAAGCACTTTAGTACACTTCAGTCAGGATCTTGTCATTTACAAGATTATTCAAAGTTTTAATGCACTTTTAAATAAATATGAGGACTCCCAAGGGTTTTAAGGGAGCATGGTTACAGTACACAGTGGACTTTTTTTAGACACACGCAAACACATACAGACACACACTCTTACTCTCAAAACAACAGAGCAAATATTATACCACCTCACCAAGAGGGAGCAGCGTACAAACACCGACAGTATTATTTTAATATAAAAACCCACAAACATAACTGAAAGGCATGAGGAGCTTTCAGGCCACACAACTGCTTATCTTGACTGCTTAAGTAAGTAAGTAAACTTTATTTATATAGCACTTTTCAAGGACACGGGCCACAGTGCTTCACAAGGTGCAAATAAAAGCAGCAAATGTATACACACACACACACACACACACACATCTGTAAAACAACAACATAAAACAATTTGAGCATCAATTAAAAGCCTGTCTGAACAAATGAGTCTTTAGACACTGCTTAAAAGTGCCCACAGCGTTCGCATATTTAATATCAATGGGAAGGCTGTTCCATAACCTAGGCGCCACAGTGGCAAAAGCACGATCACCCTCCGTCTTCCGTCTAGACCGAGGGATAGCCAGCAGTCCTTGGTCCGAAGACCTAAGAGACCTACCGCTGGAATATGGAGACAGCAGTTCACTAATGTATGCAGGAGCCTGACCATGCAATGCCTTGTAAGTTGTCAACATGATTTTAAAATCGATCCTCATTAACCAGTAACGGAGATTTACCATAGCTGGAATATGTAGACAGGCATCAAAATTTTGATTTATCGCAAAATATATTGTGAAAATGCCTTGTGTGGCTATTCGCTCTGATGAGGTTTGACATTTTCTTCTGAATGTGAAGGAAGTATCTGAATAAAACCTTTGATCTCAGCTATGATGATTGTTCTGACCAGGAAGAAAATGTAGGCTGAGTGATTTGTAAAAAAACAAACAAAAAAAAAGAAATACATAAAACATGTAGACAGGCATGGGTCGTATGTCCAGTGTGCTTCAGTGGACATTCTTAATGTGTAAGTACATGAATGTGTTCATATGTATTGTGGGATGTCCAATGACCAGGGAATCAGAGCCTCAGTGGAACACTTCATCAAACAAACAAACAAACAAACAAACAAAAATTCCTAATGCTCAGCTTCCCGTCACTTGACTTAGGTAATGGGACGATTGCCTCTATTGGTCCAACAATATCACTTCCTGTTTCCCCGTTTCCTGTTTTTCCAATGCTCTGCATCCAGTCATCAGCCCACACAAAGCAGGATATTATCTGAAAGGAAACTGGCTCAGAACAGCATAAAAGCTGTAGGCCAGTGATTTTCAACAAATGACAGGGAGGGTAACTCACTACTGGAGACAGCCTGATATGGAGGGGGGGCGTCCAGCTGAGAATAGGGGGCAGTGGGAGGCAAGGGTCTAGAGGTCTCTTCAGCGGAGCCTTCACCCGTACCACCTCTCCAAATGGGCGGCACTGACATCTGTGAGGTAAAACAGCAGTAAAGTAACACTGGAGACCAACACCTGAGGCAACATTTTCAAAACCCCAAAAAACACCCTATAATATCAAGCAATGCTAGCTCTAGGACTCTGAAATAGGACAAGCTTCTTTATGTGCTGCAATTCCACTCTTTTTATAGATTATAATTTTTAACTCGTCAATCACATGACTAGTCCGACAGCTTCATAATTTTGTCTGCTAGTAAAACAGCTTCTAAATTTACCTCTGTTTAATCAAACACAATGACATTATTTGTGTAATAACATTATTTGAATAATAACATAAATTTCCAACTCAATTTTACAGGGCACGCTCTGAAATTGACATAAAATACATGATATTAACATAAGTGATTGAACAAAACTATAAGTTTTCACAATTCACAACTCAGTGTTACATGAGAGATGAAGCACACAGTGTCTTGAGCACCATTCAAAACCTGTTGTAAATGTTGTATCTAGTCCTGATTCCAGGCTGTTTCCTCTAAAGGACATAGCAATGGTCACATCCCCCTTTTATAATCTTTGACATACCCAAAAGTGTGGAAACACAGTCTGTGTGAAACAGATGTTCTTCAAAATAATGAGAGTACATTTCTAAAGCTATTTTTGCAATGTTGGCAGCAATCGCTCATAAGCCATCTGTACATCATTATGAATTAGAAAACCACCAAGGTGAGAAAGAATCCCTTTCTTAATTTCAGTACAGATGGAGATGGATTTAGACGAAGCTGATCTGTCTATGTCATCGAAAAAGGCTCAGACGAACTCAGGGCACCAGAGGGCAAAGTCATCACATATTAATAATATTAAACTGTGCTACAAATGCGGTGTACATCATAAACATGCGCTACCTTTCCCCATAAAAAACATAACTTAATTTGTATGGAAGAATCACCCATATATCAACTGGACCAGGGGTGTCAACTTGAATCCCAAGGGGGCCGTAGTGTCTGCCAGTTAAGGCCTTGAGAACTAGGGGTGTGGATTCCTTAGCCAATCAATGACTTAAATGAAACACCTGTGCCGAGAACACCCCAAAAACCAGCAGACACTGTGGCCCTCCAGGACTGGAGTTTGATACCTATGAACTAGACCATCAAGTAACCCACAGCATTTGAAGATGCTGTTTCTCTCCTCTGGAATGTGAACCTACTGAACAGTTTTAACAAGCAAGTCCAGAAGTGGAGTTATTATTCAAACTGCACAGGCCCAGCTATGCAACAGCAAAAACATTAATTTCTTTCCATTCTCATGCTGGGCTGCCATTTTGTTACCTGCTGTGACCCAGGACTGCAGGATTGGCTCTGTTATCAATA
Source organism: Anguilla anguilla (assembly GCF_013347855.1). Classification (NCBI taxonomy): domain Eukaryota; kingdom Metazoa; phylum Chordata; class Actinopteri; order Anguilliformes; family Anguillidae; genus Anguilla; species Anguilla anguilla. The sequence goes on along the minus strand of NC_049208.1, from coordinate 13,086,116 downwards.
ATAATTTATTGGACAATGGTTTGGGACCATTTCCAATTTGGTGGCAAATTCACGTTCTGCCTGTCACATACCTGGTGCCTGTATGCCCGTCCTCCAACAATGACTACCTGAGTGTCGCATGGGTTGCCGATATAGGTCGCCAACCGACGTTGACGCGACAGGTACCAGCAGATGTAGAAGATGATCTTGACGATGAGTATGATAACTCTACAGGGAGGTGCATGGAAAATAAATCATTGGCACAAGTGCTCTAAAGTCTACCAGGTTTATACAAATCCTAAAGAAATTAAATTTTATTTTATTTTGAATTTGGTCAGGAGTGTAGTAAAATGGTTAGGGGACTGGGTTTGTAACATAATGGTTGCAGGTTTGATTTCCAAGTAGGACACTGCCATTGTACCCTTCAGCAAGGTTGATAACCTGAATTAGTATATATCCAGCTGTATAAATGGATGCTAAAATAATTTTAAAAAGCAATAAAATTGGCTCTGGATAAGAACTTCTGTTAAATAAAATTATATCTTAGTGGAAACACTGTCTCAGCAGTGTTGAACATAACCTATATACTGTGCTGTTAACAGGCCAGTTGATTCCAATGCTGCATTGGCTACGCCCACACACTCAGAAATGCCATCCACCCTCTGGATGTGCTTTGTCTCTACTTTGAGCAACTCATTACACTTAATTTTTTAAAATGCTGTTATGCATAATCATTTGGCACCCAGAGGGAAAATACACTACATAAACACTACATTATTTTTTATATAGGAACAGGCATAAAACAATTGCTTATGTTTGTTAACGAGAAAGGCAGCTACATTGAAATAGAGACCAAGGTGGTAAACTGAGGGAAAGGTGTACTAATGTCTTTATACAAGCAGCAAGATTTACATAATAAAATTAAACATGAGTACTTACACGAACCAGAACAAGTCCATTTTCAGTTTCTTTTTTAGCCTGAAACAATATAAATATCAATGGAATACGCTCATTTCCAATAACGCAATTTTAGTAATGCTTTTGTTAACATACAGTACAATTATGTTTTTAATGAATCTATTCCAGCACAATTTAACATTGAAATACGTGGTCACATGGTTGTGATTTATTTAAAAACCCATAAAATACAAGAAATCAAATTACAAATTATATTCTAGAATTCCCCACAAGAGTAATGTATGCCAAACCTCGTGTTCACATAAATGTGTGCCTTAATAGTTTTTTTAATTCCGTTTTCGCTCTGTAAGAGATATTCTGATAAATGCACAATGCCCATAGGAAATAAGTATTAATAATACTATTAAAAATAAAATAACGCCGATGATTATAAACAAGTAACAGCTAGGAACGTAGAAACATAGTACAAGGACAAAGATAATTCTAGCATCTACGTAAATTTACTATTAACTCATAAGAAACGAAACACTACATAGACCAGGAGCTTGAAAGTAGACGTTACAGAGGATAAACTTTAAATTCCAATTTTCAGGATAATTTTTTCTTATTTAATGTAGTGCTAGCTAGTTCATTTGTGTTACCCAACCAGGTATAATTTCCTGTCTGTGAAACGGACTAAATTTATGAACATATGAGAACAAAGAGTGAAGAATTCAACACCATACTTACACATTTTTTTTAAACTACTGGTACAATTTTATGAAAACTTCACCATATTCAAAAAGATCAGCCGTGCTCATTTCGACTATGTCTGCTCTCGCGTAGCAAAATCGAAAGTACAGTAACGGGGACAACCCATGATTTAAATAACCTCAGCTCTAGCCTATGGCATGCTGCGTGCGATGAACTGGCTAATCGTTTACGGCAACTACGTAGGTATACGAGTTGTTCCGGAAAACGTCTTAACCCTTCCCTCTACCAAGGATGATCTAGTTGGTAAAATATGAGTCGCTCAACAACTAGTTTTGTATAGTAAAAGGTTTTTATTTGCTTGTGGTGATAGCATATAGGCTAGCCTACATTTGTCAGGAGCCTGTTAAACTACAGTAGCCTAGTCAATACTAAAATAAATTTTAAAGATGGAAGGCTAGTAATAATTGCAAATAAAACCCCTACTGATGGGGCTGCTGGATAGTTCACTGGGTAAAACGCTGCTTGTGACGCATTAGTGAGCACCAGAGCCGTAGCTGTCTATCTACGGCTCTGGTGCACACCACTGTCTGAACAAATCCAGCCCATACCAGAGCCCACAGGAGCAGTGCGCAATTAGCTTTGCTTCACTAAAGGGACGGGGGAGGGAATCAGGCGGTGGGGGTAGCAATGAACTGAAGAACCAGGAAATCTGTCTTCTCAAAACCGCGCTTTTTACACGGCCCATAGTTAATTCTCTGATTGGCCAACGTGACATGTCACGTTAACGTGGTCATCTTGTCTGCTTTGCACAATGTAATGGCTGTCGAGTAATTTGCTGGTAGCGACAGCGGCTAATTCATAATAAATTATGTAGCTTTGTTAGCTATCTTAATCAGTTAGTTCTCGCTCGGTAGCATAGGGAAGAACATCGGTTAACACTGAGATTACCAGCAACTACATTGACGGTCAGTCACAGATGCGCACTGTTTTGTAGGCTACCACGGAGCTGCTGTTAGTGGTAGTAAGCTGTCACCGTTTTCGCCAGTCATTTTAATGAGCTAGCCAACCACCACCGTCTGTGCATAAGGCTACCCGCAAACACTATAGTCTAACTAACCTTTCGCAGGTAACTTAAAACGAGTATAAATTAACACCATCAATTTTCAGACTAGACATCCTTGTAGAGTTTTCTTAATCTATCGACCGTCTTTGGTAGTTCTGACGGGCTACCGGCAGGTCCCACCGCTGTCAGACCTAAATAATGACCAATAATGATGGAAATTCTCACAATGGAAAATAAGCCTATTTTGCAGCCCCACAATGTCACAGCTCAGCTATATTGACAGAATAAACTATCATCTTGTAGTTTATTGCAGGCGAGGTTAGCCATTGTTGAAATCAGTACCCAGCCTTAAATGCAGTTTTGACTGACACTGCGATATTTCTCATTTGAAATTACCTAAACTTATGTCATACGGGAAACTTAGTTTAAATGACTATAAAGGCTGATTTTAACAGCACAAAAGATTTGCATCACGGCAGAAAGACAGGCGCCAGATAGCCAGCAGCCCTGGGCAGATTCTGATGATAAAACTTTGCTGTCAATGCAGCAATAACAAGCGCGAATCCGCAATAGCTGCGACCGCACATGCGCATGCATCCATGTGTGCATACATCCACGCACACCCTCTCACACAAACACGTGACCTCTTCTTTTGGCTCAATCTTTCCACAAAATCTTGGAATCCATTCGGGAGTTATGCACCTTTTTGTGATAGGCCACACCCTTCGCCACGCCCACACCCTCAAACAAACACGTGACCTCTTCTTTAGCTCATGACTAACCTTTCCAAAAAATCTTGTGCAAATCTGTGAATCCATTTGGGAGTTATGTGCCTTTTTGTGATAGGCCACGCCCACACTCACACCCTCACACAAACACGTGACCTCTTCTTTGGCTTATGACCAACATTTGTGCAAATCTTTGAATCCATTCGGGAGTATTGCGCCATTTTGTGATAGGCCACGCCCATCGCCACGCCCCCTCTGGGTAAATCGGCCTTGAAAGTTACTCAGCTCTACCTTTGGTCATGACCAACGTCCATGCCAAATTTCAGCCTCCTGGGGGCGAAAACTGTGCCCGCTACGGGGTGGGACACTTTTTGTGGACCGACCAACCAACAGACAGAGCTATAGAGCTGCAGTCGCAGCTAAAAATGCTATCACGATGCCAGAGAAATGAGTGGCGAGTATGCTAAAATAGCTGAACAGGCATAACTTAATAAGCTGCTTATGGTAGATAGGCTACATTTGGTATATGGTCTAAAAGTATTTCACGTGGGAAACTTAGTTTCGGTTATGTAAATGGGTATAAGTACAGCCTTGAGTTATGAGATATGAAACCATAACATTATTATGTACAAGATATCATCGAAATAGCCTTTATAACCATTAGCTAATATTTAGCTATAGAGCTAGTTAAACTAGACTATATTAGCAAAATACCTTGTAGTCAACAGGTTATAGATACTGTTCCCCCTTACAGTAAACCCTGACAACACGTAACTTGAGATTATCTCTCTTGGGAAATATTACTGACTGCAAAGCATTTGAAACTTTTATTGTCAAGCACAAGGTAAAAACAGTTGCTAGCCAGCTAAGCTAGCAAAATTCATAACTGTTAGCTAACAAGTAGTTATCGTGCTATTTATCTGTACTAGGCCTACCCAGAGCCATAGATAGAGCTGTACAGCTCTGGGCCTACCCACAGTTCTGTAAGAGAACAAAGTGAAGAACCCACTGTGCAGATAGGCCCTGTCATGTGATGAAGCGGTGGTTTTTTTCAAGACCCTGCATTAATATAGAAACTCCAACTACTGTTGCCAAACTTTCTTGACCTGGAGAAAAGCTGATGAAAAAGCAATGCTACTATTTTTGTTGTTGTTAAAAACAAATATATAAGCAGACATAGCAAGAAAGCAAACCGGTCACCACATTAGATTTTCTTGCTGTTAAATGTATAGCTAGATAATCTAAATATATGTTTACTCCAGATTCTTTCACACAGACACCTGGTCATTTGATGATGGCACGCTGCAAGCATAGGACTGCTGTTGGTGCCAGTGCCCTACTCTGTTGCCATTAAAATACCAGCAGAATATTTCCCTTCAAAGATATTTTACCCTGTAGGCGATTGTATTGTTGGCCTTCCTGTGAAAGTGACATAAAAGACAAAGACATCACAAGTTACTGAGATCAACAACAGATCATGTCAGTTGGAAATTGCGCCCCTACTGGTCTAGAGATTAGGATCAAAGCACATAATGAAAATAGTTTCACAAGGCTAACCAGTGAACTGCTGTAAGACAGGCAAGGTGATTGCGGATGATGTTGATGTCTTACCCATTCCATACTTGTCCAAGGACTCATATTCCCATCCTCCGACTTTGTTAAATGTACATATAACCACTTTATTGACTGCTGCACACCTTGAAGTGGTAGACTAGTGGTTGACTACGAGTTGCGTAGAGCCTATTCCCTGTCCTTTTACCTGGCATAAACCAACACCTCTGGGGCTTTGACAGTATTAATTAGGTGCTTGTTCATTTATTTATGTACAGACAGGGTTACAGATTTATGCTATAGGCTATGCCTGGTTAAAGCAAGACCACACTGTCACAGAACATTTTTGTAATGTTTTTATTTTATATTATACAGGATAGGAATATGGTTTACATATTGGAGTCTCTAATAAGCAATAATAAGTCGTGAAACAATTACGAACAGATTTACAATAATGACTTTTCTGTTTTCACTGAGGTGTAGGGGTACCCTTAATGCACGCAAACTTTATTAGGCTTAAAGCTTAGGCCTACAAATATATAACAGGCCATGCAATGATGTACATTTAGGCCTACATACAGTACATCGTAACCAAAAAAGTACCCTTTAAGTCTCATGAGATTGAAATTAAAAACACTCTGTAACAACCATCAATTAACACTGTTATTTGCTAAAGCAACATAAGAATATATAGAATATATGTTAAGGATATAAGAGTTGAAATTTATGCACATCATTTTTACTTTTGAATGGTTAGTATTCAGCTACAGCACAGCATAAAAAATCTAACAGACTGGTATGAAAAGATGCCGGTAATTGTAAAATACTGTATATTCTAATACCATGCATCAAGATTGTTATTTTTTCCTTTTCACACAACCATTGAACTACTTTAGAGTGTTAAATTTGACTGCAGTATTCTACTTTGATGCAAAATTGAACTGTTTGAATGGAATTTTCAGTTAAGGCTTTGAAAAGAACAGACCTAATAGAACGCAATGTAGTGAGCTTGCTCACTCTGTCATCAGACACTCAGGGCACAACTCACTCTGGCCTCCAGTGTCAGCACCTGCTCTGTAGTATACATGTCCACTGCTACACTTGAACCAATGGGCAAGTTTCAAAAAGTTGCAACTGAGGACAGTTGAGACACCGTCTGTGTCCCCCAGCATCTTCCATCTTGTAGGTGGGTTAATCTCCTTTGCAATACCATCCAGAGCTTCTTGCACATTTAGCAAATCATGTTTGCTCAGTTGAGGCTTGTTGACCATCAACTTAGCAATTACTTCCTTCAGGTTTGGACGCTCTGGAGTAAGTTCCTGGCCAGACAGTACGCGATCTTGAGCTTTTGCGTAGATGGCTGCTAATGCACACGCTTCAGCCAGACACAAGATCCGTTTTACTTCTGTCTCACACTCAGACACCTGTCTGGGTCCTGCTGTGGCAACCTTCGTCATACAAAGGTGCGCCATGTCATTTATCAGCAGCAAATGGCGCATTGGAACATTCAGACGTGCACTGTGTTTTATTTCCGCCAGCTGTGAGAGGAGTTCAATCTGCTGACTGATTAACGCAACTCTTCCCAAGTCGGCGTCTGTCAACTTGGAAAGCAGAGGTGGGATTTCGGGAGATTTTATCCCCATCTTCTCTTTCTCCTTTATGACACTTTGAATGTGCTCTGCCAGCATCACGGCAGCCTTCTTCTTCATCACCTCCACATCCAGCTGCGTGCTTTTAATGAAAGCATTGTAGCGCACGCTCCTTCGGACGGGGGTGCGGCACTTGGGACAGGACTTTGGTCTGACGGCCCCGTTTTCCTCCGGCGATGCCATCCAGGAGTCAAACCCCGTCACTTCGAAGATGTGATTGCAGTCGGTCAGCTGCACAAAGCGGGCCTTGGGATCGGCCTCGTTGCCGAAGAACAGTCCTAAAACCTCCTCAGCATCGCAGACGCGGCACTTCTGTGGGCATGGCTCCCCGCACATACCGATGCAGGCATGCCCGCATTTCAGCTTCTTGTAGCAGGCGACCTCGCACGGAGGTCTGTCGCAGGGCTCGTGGCACAAGCGAGTGCATTGGTGGTGCTTGCAACGCCAGCCACAGCGAGCAGTGCAGGGCGGACAGGCCTCTGAGCACAGCTTTGGGCATTTTCTGTGGTAGCACTGGGTTTCACATGGCTTAGTGCAGGGTGCGCATCCCTGGTTGCATCCCTTGTGGCACCGGTGGAAGCAGATCAGCTGAGCGTTGCAAGGAGAGGCGCATGGAAGATGTGCGCTTCCCCCCGCACACTGAAAGCAGTTGCCTGAGCAGATGTGGCCACAATCCAGCTCGGCATTGCATTTCTTCCAGCACTTAATCGGCTCCTGTTTATTATCGGCCTCCTGCTTCACGTGACACTGCATGTCCCGTTGGTGGCCGCAGCCGAGAGGGACCTTCACTTTTTGGGGACAGTTGAGTGTGCAGGACTCCCCGCAGCCTCGGACACACAGGTGACCACACTGCAGTGTCTTGTTGCAGGGGCCTTGGCAAATGAAACTGTCCAACGATTGAGAGCAGGGGACCTCCTGCTCGTGGCCACACTTAGGCACCGTCTTGGTGACAATCACCTGGCACTCGCCGCACTCTTCGGAGCACGTCTTGGGGCACCTGTGCCCATCCTGGCACAGGGTCTTGGTGCACGGCTGTGTGCATTTGAACAGTTTGTGGTCTGAGTCGGTAGGGTGGCACAGTCTGGTGCAGACATGGCCGCAGTCCAGCTGGTACTCGCAGGGCACACTGCAGCCCCCGAGTGGCACCTTGAGGAAGTCCTCCGGCTTGGACACCGCTGTGATGGTGGCAGGATGATTCTCGCACCGCAGCATCAGGGCCTTGCCCACTTGCCTGTTGCGGCTCAGCACGTTGATGATTTTGCTCCACAGTGGGACTGAGGAAAGCATGGTCATGTTACCGATGCAGAACAGGCCCTTCTTGGCTCTCGACAGAGCCACGCACACACGGTTGGGGATTTTCAGGAAGCCCACTTTTCCCTCCTTGTTGCTTCTGACTAAGGAGAGTATCACAATGTCATTTTCCTCACCCTGGTAGCTGTCTACCACACAGAGGTTGACACCCTGAAATGTGCTCTTGGGCATGATCTTCTTCAGGCAGAGCAGCTGGCCACTGTAAGTGGTGAGGACAGTGATCTGGGAGGGTTCATAGCCCTGCAACATCAGGTAGTTACACAGAGCTTTAACAAAGGTGGCCTCGTGCAGGTTCTGGCGGCTATGGCCTTCCTGGATGTTCTCTTCCAGATGATCATGATCCACAAAGAAGACATTTGTTGTTACTCCCTGAAAAAGAATATTTGATAATTATGATGCATTTTATCATGACTTATGAGCGCTCATGTTCACCTTGCACATGCCTGATTGCATTGTGGAAAAAAATTGCAAAAATTATTGTCGTAACAGTAAATAGTGTTGACTATGTTGCTGTTACACCTGTAAAATATATTTTTGACATGTACTTTAGTAAAATGCAGTTACACGGGGCAGAGACCATTGTTATTACATGTTTCCATACTGCAAACACTAATCAGCATTATATGGCATAATGTCTACATGCTGCATAATGCTTCATACAGCATAATGCAGAATAATTTGGAGACATTATGCTGTTTTGGCATTAATATAATACGAATAGACAAAAAACCCTGTGTTTGTCACTTTAAATAGTTCCTTTGTTACCAGTTATTGATTTGTACTACCTTAATATTTTCATACAGATGGACAGAGGAGTGGTTTCCCAGTTTGTCGTAGATGTGTGGTGTCAACAGCCGTGCAATCTCAGGGCGCATTCGGTGCTATGCAGGAATGAGCAAATTCAGTATATTAAGGCATTTCTAGCATGTTTTCTTAAACAAGCAATAGCAGTTCTCTGGAATTTATTTTCAATATTTCAGGAACTTGGCTTCCATTACCATACCTGGTAGTCCAGTCTGACGTAAGGGACGCCCATATCAACAAGCCTCTCAAACATGGACACATCCAAGTTAAATTCTGTGGCAAGCTCATACACCGCAGTGCTGGGGCGGAGCTACAAAGGAGGAAATGATAAATATCAATTGTTCCACCTTTGTATTTATCCGAAAATGTCAAACAAACACAAACACACTAAATTAAATATAAGCATATTACAACAGGCTGATGGGGTTTTCCTAGCACTTGGTCACAAACTGTAACAACTATACAATAATCATTGCCGGTATGCTGCGTTTTGGCTATAGTTTTTTCTTTTTTTCTATCATAAAATTAAAAATAAAAACCACCACTGACATCTGTTGGGTGCTGTTATAACAGCCAATCAAAAGACATGCAGCCTCCACGTGGTTGAAAAAAACACATCACAAAAATAAACTATTCAGCATTAATTATATTTAATATTGACAAACAGAAGTTAAACTGGAGATGGGTACCTGCTGGTGGTCTCCAATCAGTATGAGGTGCTGGCAGGCAGAGGTGAGTGCGGCGATAATGTGGGCCTCCAGAACCTCAGCTGCCTCCTCCACCACGACTATCCTGGGCTGGATATCCTGCAGAACCCGCCTGCATCGTGCTGCACCTGCACAGAGACCGCACTTACATCTAAAAATAATAACAGTAATAGGAATACTAATAATAATAGTAAAAATACTGTTGCTACCTAATAATACCAACAATGTAATGCTTCTTGAAAGTCTGTTACAGTAGCATATAATTATAAATAACCAGAATATAATAAATATATGAATTAAGAAAAGTGAAAAACATTCATCTCTATGCTGGCTTACATGTGGTTGTCATTCCGATGACGCTGGCGCTCCTGAGAACAGTCTTGTCCTTTTGCTGTCTCAGCTCGTCCATCCGGTTCACAATTGTCTGGTACTCATTCTCATAAGAAATGAGCCTGGTCCTTATTTCTCTGCGATAAATCGCCAGCCAGAGTCTAAGGGTCAGAGTGATGTGTTATTGCGTACTGTGTGTCTGCCATGTTGCATCTTCAGTACAATGACACTGAATTTTAGACATGTCAAAAGAAATCAATTCTCTCATCACTTCATGTTTGAATTTGGTTCTGTTAGATTCTGTTTTATTGAAAGTGTTGTCTTCCAATCTGTTTTACCCAACAGCTACTAACACTGTCACACATAACACTATTTCACAATGACCTTAAAAAAATATGACAAAACAGTGTGTGAGTGATTCTTGTGATCTATAGTTGCCTTTACCAGCTGATGGGTACAGCAGACCACCAGCAGATGACACCAGAGTAAGAATGCTCTCTGGACTGGAACAGTAACAGATTCTGTAGACAAAGCTCTGACTACCAGTTCCTAGTATGTTCCTTTCATCCACCCTTTTTCCCAACAGCACAAAGGTTGAGGTGCTAACAGTTTCCGGTGTCATATTACAGCTTATGATTATTAATGAAGAGCCATTCCCAAGGACAATACATGTAATGTCAAGATATTGCCCATGATAATGCCCCTTCATGAATATTCACAGGCTTCAGTTTTACTGATGGAGACAGAACTTTAAATGTTATGAATATGGAGCTACTGTATCTGGCTACACTGCAGGGTCTGTGGAAGAAGGTTTACCTGTAGAGATGCCAGCGTTGCTTGTAGGGCAGGCCCCAGAGATCCGTGATCTGCTCTGCTTCCTTCTTGAGCATGTGGTCCTTTTTCTTAAGTTCCTGCTTCACCTCATTCTTCAGCTTCTTCTTCCTTTCTCGGGTTATCTGAAGGAGTGGTGGTATTAACTACATTCCCATGCCTGCTTACATCTTACACAGGGCCATGAAAAACTATTTTCCCCCTCCCTGATTTCCTCTATTATTGCATATTTCTCACACTGAATGGTTTCAGACAAAATGTAAAATTCCACAAAGGAAAACTGAGGATCACAAACATAAAACACATTTTTTTAAAGTAATTATTATTAAAAAACGTTATCAGCCACCCATATCACCCATTTAAAAAGTAATTCCCCCCTTAGTTACCCAAACAATTAAACAAACTTAATTGATAATTAGATTCAGCTTATTGAATGCAGGCAGGCTTGACTGCAGCCAGCCCTGTTGAATCTAAACCTCACTCAAATTGAACCTTACCATCAGAGTTAAATAGACACCAAAAGGTTTCTACAGGCCACTGCCACAATCAAAGGAAATTCAAGAAGGGATGAATTGATGAATCAATAAATTGTTGATATAAATCAGTCTGGAAAGGTTTACAAAGCCATTTCAAAGGTTCTGGGACTTCACCAAACCACAGTGAGAGCCATTATCTCCAAATAAAGTATTTGGAAAGAACTTCGGACCTCTCTAGCCTCAGCTAAATTCAGTGTTTATGACTCCACAATAAGAAAGAGATGGTAAAAATGGGATTCATGGGAGAGTAGTAAGGCGGAAACCACTGCTAACCAAGAGAAACATCAATGCTCATCTCACATTTGCAAAACAGCACCTGGATGATCCCAAAGCCTTTTGGGAAAATATTCTATGGATAGATTGACTACGTCTGGCATAAAGCAAAAAGCATTTCACAGTTAGAACATCATACCAACAGTCAAACATGGTGGTGGTAGTGTGATTTTGTGGGGATGCTTTGCTGTCTCAGGACCTGGGCGACATGCCATTATTGAGGAAACCATGAATTCTGCTCTGTACCAGAAAATTCTTAGGGAGAATGTCCGGTCATCTGTCCATGAGCTTAAGATGAAGCATAATTTGGTTATGCAGCACGACAATGATTCAAAACATAAAAAAGTCTACATCTGAATGGCTGAAAAGAAAAAAAACTTTTGGAATAACCAAGTCAACGTTCTGAATAGAACCCAATAGAGATTGCGGCAGGAGCTTAAATGACTGATATCCATTTATGGGAAGTGTTCTTAATATCCTTATACTTATAAAGTGTATGCAGTAATTAAATGCACAGCTGTGCTCTTAGCAGGCCCTAAAACATGAGCTCACCTCCCACCCTTCCTCATCATCATCATCATCATCATCATCTTCCTTTGGCATGTAAGCAAGGACCTCCCTCTGTGTGGCTGCCATCCTCTCAAGGGCACTGTGGATGTACTTCTGCATGTTGTCCCCCTCCATAATTCTCTCTGCCTGCATCTGCTCCGCCTCCTCAGTCACTTGAAGAGGGTCTCCCACATCTCCATCTCCTTCCGTAGTTACGCTGGTCACATCGCTCGCGCCGTCTATCAATCAACCCATTGTTTAATAAATAATAAATAGTTGTGATAACATGATAGCTATTTTATGGATTACAAAGTCTCACTCTTCAGCCAAAAGGGGTAACAGTGAAATGTTTAATTGCCCTGCTCTCCTAATTGATCGTTACAAGAACAAAACTTGGTCCAGCATGACAGAATTGTGCTCTGTACCTTCATTGTCCAAAGGCTCAAGCACCGAGAGGAATTCTGTCATTCTCGCTAGGTCATCCACTGAGTTTGTGCAGCTGCCCTCCTCCCAGCCAACCTGTTCATCCCAACCTTCAGCAGTATCACCTGGAATTTATATAAATGAGAGATTATGTAGCCCTGGTACATAATTACACTCTTTACACTTAAACCCACTAAAACTATAACCATTCCCGATGATGATGATTCTAGGCAACACTGGAGTGGAGAGCTCGATGACGTAAACGTCTGTAATTAAGTTTTTTTAACAATATTGTAAATCTGAGGATAAAATTTTTTAAATACATTTTTTTAACAATCAAATGATACGTGTTGTTTGGAGAAAGAGGTTATGCAAATATTTTCTCATGATAAGATACATGTAAGTTTTCCTCTATGGGAAATCCCATTGTTTCCAACCACTTCCTAAGTCCAGTCACTTTTTTGCAGTGGGTGGGACTTTAACACTTCATAGGAAGGGATATTTTTCTCTCACCCATCTCACCCATTTGCCTGGAGCTGTGACTCAACATGGAAATCCCCAGCCAATCCAGCATCACGGACTGGGCCTTTTTTCTGCGGAACAAACCTCCTCCGCCAAGCTAATCAGGAAATGATAAAACGGCTCATTGAAGGGAGGATTTAGATGCAGCAACATCAAAAAATTGCTACTCAAAAGTGGACAAGAAAACAAACCACAATTCTGACCTGTCTTCTGAGTGTCACACCATGGAGAGAGAAAATGTATTCTTCCAGCACACTCTCATGTAGAACTCCCTTAGCTGAGCTTTCAAACATGGCTCCCAAGCTTTCAATTGTGTCCTCCAAAATCTCTCTTTCTTCCCTGAGCTGTAAACAGATCATATTTTCCATAAAAGCTTGTTGTGTTAATCCCATGTTATGAAAAACAACTGTGAAACAACACTTACCAAATCCAATTTAGGTACATCAATTGCAAAGCTTCTACAACATATCTGGGTTGTAACCAAGAACACAAAGCATCTAATACCTTCTTCAACACACTCAGCATTTCACAAGAACATGAAATGCCTTATATCTGTATATGGCTTGCTAGCTATCTTTATATTTTTATTTAGATGTACCAATACGATCAGTGCTCATTCATAATGAGTTCAAAGTCTTGTATAGAATCACATGACCTAGCAATTGTTGATATGTAACAGTATGATTAAATATACATTGAAATTCTCTGTAAATCTCATCATGCAACAATTAAATTGAATCATGATATCGCACACGACCCCTGTAGTGTAATTTTTAGTGTAAGGATTCAAGAACAGAGTGTGTTGTGCATCAACATCTTGCATCCAGCTCACCGTGGAGTACATGGCTCTGAGGTGACCAGGCAGGTTCTTCTTAAAGTTGGGTTGTGTCCTCAGTTTAGCCAGAGAGAGCTTCTTTAGGGCTTCACTTGAGCTTCTCCCTCCCACTCGCACCAACAATGAGGATTTACTCATGAACTTGAGAATGCCTTCAGAGACAAAATCCAAAGAGCGCAGCATAAATATGGAACCAAAGAGTGTGAGCAGGGTGAGCAACTCAACAACATCAGAAAAGATTAACTGATGCAGTATCAAAGAACAATATGACCACGAGGTTAAAAAACAGCATAAACAGAGAGAGTAACACAACGAAACCTATTGCTGTCCCCACACTAAAGGATGATTGGGCAGATTTTGGGTCCTATTCGCCCCTCCTGACAATCGCGGGGACGTTCCCGTTTCGAGGCTCGTCTGAACCGATTATCTGCCCAAGTGATCTTGTAGTGTGAGGGGTTTACAGACATAATGTTACCAACTGGATCGGAGTCTCCCTGACTTCGAACATGTTTGATATTTACAACTTGAAATCCTGTAGTGTGAAAGGAACAGCAATGGAAAATCCTGGAGTGTGAAAGAAACAGCGATGGAATATTGAGCAGAAACCCGCAATAGCTAACGAGAGCGACCTCTAACATATTTGCCGGCACAGAAAAAAATCGCGAAAGTAGTGAAAAAATTACCTCCGGAGGATAACAAATACGTTTTTTTCTACATAACTAGGTACAGGTTGTTACCTATATTTTGCCTGTTTTATATAGACTATATTTGCAAATCTGTTAACGTTTTCCTGTCTCCCGAAAGAACTCAGTCGATAGGTGCTCACACTATAAGTAGTAGGCTATATATTACTGAAATAATCTGATATAGACTAACCAGTAATATCAGCAACTTTTTGCGAGCTACCCACTTAAACTGAATTCACCTTTTTTCTGTCAGAAGAGCAGTGGAAGGAAAATATTAATTGCAGTTGAATAGTGAACTCAACCCCATAATAAAGTTGCCATTTAATTGTATACTGTCGTGTCTGTTTTCATTATTTTCGCACTGTATACCAACTGTGTGCGAACCACTGGGTACGCAGTTAGGCAACAGATATGGAACCTGTCATGTTTGTGGTGGCTACTCCATAGGCGGGGGGTGTATTTCAAATTCAATGGAAAGAAGATGGGCAGTGGCGAGGATAGTGTGCACCAAGCATAAGCCATGCTAATTCCGTCTTCTCAGCCATGACTTCCTCCAGTCTTTTTCTCCTATTTTGTTTTTTGGTGCAAAACATAGCACACACAAGAGCAACCAGCTGACGATGATGGTCCGCCTCCATGTGTGTTTTGCTCTGAAGTTACGTTTGATCACACAAGTTTCTGTGAGATCCCAGGTCCCTGGAATCGCCACTCTGAAATCGTTTAGTATAAAAGTATGTGGTCCTGCGTCTTGAGTGAATCGTCTGGTGTGTGCGTTCTTATGATTAAAATATTAAAAATCGGTTAAATCTGTCGTTATGTCTGTGGTCTCCCACATTTTTAAAATCGGTTAAGATTTGAAAATCCTCTAGTGTGCACCAGGCATTAGCAAACGTAAAAAAATAAACATAGAGGTACAGGAGCAAACACAATACCTTCCAGGAACTGATCCAGTGCATGGTTTGTGTAACAGACAACCAGGATAGGAGAACCAGCTGCTGAACGCCACACTTCGGCATTGTCCAGAAGAGCCTTGACAATTTTCAGACCAACAAAAGTCTTTCCTAAAGGTCAGAATTTGAAATAATTATTAACCCAAATAATGGCTAAAGCATACAGTCAGGCAATCTCTATTCACAAACATTGGCTGTAGAATGGGTCGTACTGAAGAGCCCAGTGAATTTCAATATGGCATTGTCATAGGATGCCACCTTTAAAACAAGTCAGTTCATCAAATTTCTGCTCTGCTAGAGCTGCCCCAGTCAACTATAAGTGCTGTCTTTGTGTGCAATGCCAAGCGTCGGCTGGTGTGGCGTAAAGCACAATGCCATTGGACTCAGAAGCAGTGGAAATGCATTCTCTTGAGTGATGAATTATGCTTCACTCTCTGAAGTCTGACGGCATAGAACCAACTGTACTGGCTTGAATAGTTCCAACTGTAAAGGAGGAGGAATAATAGTCTGGTGCTATTTTTCATGGTTTGGGTTAGGCGCCTTAGTTCCAGTGAAGGGAAATCTTAACGCTACAACATACAGTTGTGCAATTGTTACAATTTTGTGGCAACATTTTGGGCAAGGCCCTTCGCCATGTCATGTTCCAAAATCCACTGGAATGCCTTCCCAGAAAAATTGTTACAGCAGCAACAGTGGGTTCAACTCCATATTAATGCCTATGGTTTTGGAATAAGATGTTTAACAAATACAGGTGTCAGGTTCAGGTGTCCACAAACTTTTGGAAATGTAGCACACTTGTGTATTTAGTAGACACATATATAGCTCTCCGCTGAAAATTACCTGTTCCCGGTGGGCCTTGAATGATGGCGAGCTCCTTGGTGAGGGCCAGCTGCACTGCTTTCATCTGTGAGTTGTCAAGTCCAAGTGTTTTTTTACTGGGCCAGTCACTGAAGTTCAAGACGTCTCTCACAGTTTTCTTTCTTGTAATGTCTTTTTTCAGCTGCTTATTGTTCTCCAGTGCCTGGAGGCTGTAACCACACCGATGGGCGAGAAGGTACCTGGGGGGAGAGATATCTTCCTCACAGCTGACGATGTACCTCTGCATAGGTAGTTCCTCCACAGACATCTCCTGCAGACCCTCCAGGACATGGCGGTAAGCTTCAAAAAAGGCCGTGTTCTCCACCATGAGGAACACATCAGTCGGGGACAAGTCTGCCAACTTCCTCTTGCTTTCTTCAGTGAAAAAGAGAACAGTAACACCCTTCCGGAGTTCTTTCACATCCCGGTCGGCCACAGTGGCAAAAATCATTGTCTTGAAGCCATCCATGGATAGGCACACCAGGGCTCCAAACAGTAGCCTCTTGGAACTCTCCCATTTGACGTTTTTCGAGTTCTTTTCATCAAATTTAACCTGGTAAAGAATTCCCTTAGGTGTGCACACTGGCACCATGATTTGTACATTAAAGTAGATGTGAATGTCATTGAAACGTCCATGGCGAAGGTCCTTCCCCTCAAATTGGAGCAGTTGGGAGATCCCATCCCTGAGTGGTTTGATAAAGTCCTCGCGAAGCAGGCGGAAGTGTGTGTCCAGGTAGGTTTCACCATCTTGAAACTTCTGACCCACAATGTTAGGCCTCAGGAACGGCAGCTCTGTGGCATGCACGTCCTCATACGTGGGGAAGACGGACATGAGCCTGAAGTCCTCTATGGCCTCCTCATCCTGCCTCTCCAGCAGAAAGGAGTAGTTGCCTGACCGAAGGGTGCCATCTCGCTTCTCCTGCATGTGGGCTGCCATGTTCTGGAGCTTCCCCAGGCTCTCCTTGACATCCTCTCCAATGGCGACCCCCGATTGCTGCAAGTGGGTGAGCTCCTTCTCGAGGAGGACCACAAGTAGGGGCACATTGGTACTAGAGGAGAACACACTCATCAGGGTGATGTGCAGGTTGATAATCTGCTTGAATCTTGTTATATTCTGCTCTCCGGTGTTCTCATCATTCGTGCCTACTGTTGCACCTCTTGTCCTCACAAACATGGGGATGGTGGTCTTCAGGAACTGGGAGTCCTTAACCTCAGAGAGGAGATGCTGCAAGTTATACCTGTTGGTCCGGCAGCTGCAGGCCTTACTGAGGACATCCAGAGTAATATGGGTCAGCTTGTCTCTTGTGTTTTTCTTGTCCAGAAGCTCCCTCAGGCCACTCCCTGGAGCAGCCAGCTTCATCACTACTTCTGAAGGCTCCATCTGCAAGATTTTTTTCAGGGAGTAGAAGTCTAGTCTTTGGCTGGGTTTGTGAGCAGGGTCCTGGGCCGTCTCACCCCTCCTGGCCCTAAATGCAAGGCCCTGGGAGTGGTGGCCAAGGTCAGGCAGGTTGGGCTGGCTTACTGCCCTGTGTGATGGACCTAGCCAGATTCAAAATGATGTGCAATAGTATAAATTAAAGATGAAATTACAAATATTAAAAATACTAAGAAACTAACATAGCTACCATGTTAATATTAATATTAAACATATTATTGCAATATTACTTCAATATTGGTAAGTTATGAACACACAAACTGCATTACTCATTTCAAACCACTGCACAACCATTGCTAACATGAATTGACAGTACAACTTCATCTTCTTATTGGTAAAATACTGTTGCCACTGCTTGTCATCACACTGCAATCTGCAATTTGGGTTTACAGGAACAGGAGTGGGAGATAGACACTACATGTACACTTAAGCATATTTGCAGGCAACCAGTGATTGAGCAATGAGACGCTATAATCCCAGCTGACTGATAAGATCCAGGCCCTGGGCGAGGCTTAACAAATTGTGCATCACCCTGTGGGGCTGCAGGGCACAGTCAGCACTGACACAGTTCAGATTTTACACTCAACCTTGGGCCACATCCAAGACTAAAAAAAAAGACTAAAACAGTGCCTTAACTAGAACAGAACCACCGAGCAGAACAACGCACAACTATCCTGACCAGATTACAAAACACAAACTACATGGCTACTTAAGTAAAATATTCACAATGTAACCAGGATACAGGCAATACAATATTCAGCTGATATATGTAATATAAACACAAAATAAATAAAAAATCAATATTCTGGTCTTAATATTAATATTCTGGTATTAATTGTACAGGAATGGCCGAAGCCCACCTTCACCATTCTTTGTAGCATTGTGGCTTTTGGTGCCATTTGGAGGCCTGCGATTTCTTGGGGTCTTGGGTTTACTTGTCGCAGGGATTACAATTGAATTCCTCGAGGGATGGAGAGAAAGGTTTTCAGTCTGTCCCTGAGATTTGCTGCGGCTACCCCTTCTACCGTCCTTGTGGGCAAACTGATCCCCTGTGATGGATAAGAAGTGAACAGATCTCATTCACCCATCAACACAATCAGCAGTTACAGGTACACGCTGGGTGTTCACAGCATACATTTCCTTACTCTGGAACATCCTAGGTGCTTTACCTGCTCTTACAGGCCTTCTCTTCTGGCTTTGCACAGGACTTCCAGCTAGATTACAAGGGTCTGTTAAATCCAGTGAGAGAGGTGGACAGTGCTGAGATAGAGCCCTTCCTGTGCTGTGTTCCCGTCTCCATGGTGTGCTCCCGACCACCTCCGCCTCTTTGCCATGGCACTGCGACCTGCCACCCCCTCGCCTGTCCTGAGCGCAGCCACTAGGGGCACTGGTTCCCACATATTCACCTACAAACAAGACTTGCATGAAAGCAGCTTGTCATTGCCGGAGCTAACGGAGGCAGCTGAAGCAGCATGAGGTGCCTTCCTGCAACCATGCCTTTGTTTACACACAGAAACTTGAACTCACCTCTCCCGTGCGATCCTCGGCTTGACAAGTTGCCATGGCCCTGGCGTTGGGTTGGCCTGACCCCTGTGTCAGAAGAGGGACTCCGAAAACTTACAAAGTGACCTTTTCTATTAAACAATCCATTCAAACAAACGTGATTTCTAGACAAAAAATATGCTAGGCCTCAGCAATAATGGTTGTATTGCACCACACAAATTTCCCAGCAGGTGGTGCACCTCACACCTTATACTATATATGGGAGGCAAATGTAAGGGAAAACCAACATGAAGTGTCTTAGCAAGGTGTTGGGCCACCACAAGCTGCCAGGAAGTTTCAGTGCGCATTGGCATAGATTCTACACGTCTCCGGAACTCTACAGAAACATACAGTACCTACCATCCCAATATTAAGAAGATATGATGCTTAACATGGTACCTTCTTAATATGAACAAGGACTACAGCGAACAATAATACATCAATCAAATTTAAAGGGGATTACATTTACATTCCACAGAACATGATGGGATGTTAATTGCTTAATTGTATCATGTAATACACCTGTTTGGAAGCATCTGGATTTGTTATGCTTCCCCACACATTTATTCAGGTTTTTCATTTTATTTGTCACCCGCCTGTACTTGCTCTGTGGAAATACTCATCCAGGTTTACTTAGTTTTGTTACAAGCACACCTCCAAAGGTCACAATCCACCCAGGATTTTATGACCTCGCCATCTACTATCCAGCTCCCATTACTGCTGTGACAATATTGTCTGGGTCCCACATACAATGTTCTGCAATCATCAGCATCATCCTTATTATCATTATTAATACTTATGGGTCCCAAACAAAATGTTATTATTATTATTATTATTATTATTATTATTAATATGAATATGACGAGGATGGTTAATATTATTATGATTATTATTATTTATCAATAGCCAGTAGCTTTGTGAGCATATTTATGAGAGTTCTTATACTTAAACCTGTTAGCTGATTATCAAGATCACTGATGGCAAAAAAGAATGACAGCAAAGTATTACACACAGAGAAACCTGTACTTGATTAATCTGATTGATTATTTTGGCGCTGGGAAGAAATGAGACCTACGTTCTTAAGAAGGTGTGGTCAGAACAAGACCACGTATTTTACTAAAATGGCTGCAAGTTTGTGGGCACGCGCTATACGTGGGTCCTAATAGACTATATTATTGCTACCCTTGGTGACTGCATAAATTCAAACGCAACCAGAAATTAATGCAAAACCCGTGGAAATTCAAATATACTTACCGCGTCGACCTCCGCTACTAGACATGCGAAAAAACCCAGCGTAGCATGCGGTTTCCGTTATTCAGTTGAACCTGCGCTGAATGAGAATAGGTTAAAATCTCACACTGACATTTTCGAAAACGAAAAGGCACGCTTTGTTCTGTGAATCGTTACTGAAATATGTATTTAAAATAATTTCCTCGAGTACTGGCTAAAGTTGGTTAAACAGTGGCATGCTGATATTTCGCCTAGTACGCACTTACCCCATCCTATACAATTAAACATAAGTGGGCTAGACCCTGCGTTTAACGCGATGCGAGAAAAAAATAAATGTTGCCAATAAGCTGAAAAATTCATAGTATGCCCTTGTACCGCAAAGTTTAAAAAAATGATAAAGGGGAAAAAATTAAACTCACCGAATCCCCCACGGGTAATTGCTTAAACAGTTTTGATACCTGAGTCTTTGATACCTCGGAAACCAACCGCTTTATAATGGGGTTTAAGTTTCGATTTATGCCGAAATGAAAGTCAGTGTTTGGTTCACATTTTAAGGAATCCAAAACTTATGGGGAAAAAGCATATAACTGGATATAACAAACTGTACAAATTGGACTCTCAAACATCTGGAACATTTTTGCAAAGAGCTTCCAAATCAAAAATGTTTCAAAAAACATTCTCCATGCTAGTTACAAGGATCAGATCACCAGTCTGTATCTTCCAAGGTGATGGTGACGTTGTAGAAAACTAGAATACAATCTGAAATGGGAAAGGTACTGAAGAATGAATGAATGAACTAATTGATAAATGAATGAATCTCCGCGCCCCCGAAGCTTCAGAAACCTGTCCCATAGTCAGCAGTAGGATAGGTAGGCACAGCAAAGGCTTTGAAAACTACGTCTAATATATTTTTTACAACGCTAGGCGGAGACATTTTGTGATAGGACAAATACCCCAAAAATAATCTTGATTAGGCTATTGATGTTTTTTTTTTTTTTTTTTTTTTTTTTTTTTTTCATTTCTGAGACGGCGTATATAATATCTAATTAATTCATTTTCAATTTTATGAATTAACATGCTAATTAATGTATTAATCCCCAAAAGTAACCGTCTTCAAATGGTCTGCAAAATGCTGTAAGACTCCAATTTGTACAGTTTGTTATATCCAGTTATATGCTTTTTCCCCATAAGTTTTGGATTCCTTAAAATGTGAACCAAACACTGACTTTCATTTCGGCATAAATCGAAACTTAGCCCTTGCTTGCATGCTTTTAATCAGATTCAAAGGGCTTTTTTTAGCAGTGTTTTGACTTGTTGTGGACAGTTATTGGATCATAAAATACCTTAATCATCAACCTGGGGTGCCAATTTCAGCACTCCTTTGGTTTTACTGATAGAGACTGTGTTTTTTGCATCAAAGTTTGAAGAGTCTAAGCTTTACAGTGGTATATGTGTCATAACACTACACTAGTCATAAAAGCAATATTTGAGACAATTTTTCTGTTGTTGTTTGTTTATTGTTAGATGATGATATCTATTTCCATGGCCACTCGGCTTGAAACTTTTAAACTTAAGTATTGGGGGTTATATACATAGGTGCCACTTATGGAAGTATAGTATCACTCTACAAGCTGATTTAGAGTAGATTGAAGTGTTTTCTTTAGACTGAAAACCCCTGTAATGCAGGCAGGAATATGCAAAACCTTGCATATCTAAAATATTCTTCATAGAATACAGAAACTCTGTGCCTACTGAAACACACTAAAATTAGAATTAAACTCCAGAAAAAGAACTGTGCCTTTAAGTCTTTGATTATCTTTTCTGACACAAAGGGTTTTATTTATTTAACAATTCCTTATGTGAATAAAATATTTTATACTGTGAAGCCCTATGGCAAAAAATTATGGCCCTGTGTCCAAAATCAAGTTCAAGTTCAACTTTATTGTCATGTGTATTAAAAATACAATGAAATACTTGTGCTCTGGCTCTCTCTGCCATAACACAATAATAATTACATACACACGGTAACATTACATACAACAGCGAAGTGCATGTGCGGTGCATTATGGGAGCGTCTGCTGTTCAGCAACCTGACTGACTGGAAGGATGGAAGGAGCGAGAACAGAACATGAGCGGGGTGACTGGTGTCCTTAATGATGTTTTGGGCTTTCCTTTTTCAGCGAGTGGTGTAAATGGACGCCGTCGTAGCCTCACCAGGACGCCACCTCGTTTACCTCGCCTCGGGCAGCGCTGTCTGCGGACATTACTCTACGGTGGTACCTGTTTGTTGTAGGCAATCTCTGGTAAGTCCAGCGGCTTCCAGTTGTTCGAAACATCTAATATTATGTCCAGTAAAGTCTGGCGGTCATGGGCAACTCAAGATACCAATGGAGCTTTGATAGAATGTATTTGGTAGGTGTGTATTTATTTATTTACAGATACATTGTCCATGTCTTAATGTCACACTGTAGCCTATGACAGGCTAAAGCAAAACCATAGCATTGTCGCAAAACATTTTCGTAACGTTTTTATTTTATACGTGAATATTGTTCATAGATTGGAGCCAGCAACAAGCAATCATTTCTTGAGCAATAAGGCAAGTTAAGAAACAATTACAGAACAGATTTACAATACTCAATTGTCACACTACTAGGGCTGATGAACTGTTTTCATGGCTGTCTCCTGGAACACTGACAGCAGATATACATTTTACATACATTACATTTATTATGTGTTTTATTTTTAAATAAGCCATTCAAGAAAAGTGTCACTATGGAATGAAAAAAGTCACACATGTTACTATGAAATGAAACATGATCATGTTATTGTGAAAAGGACAAATCATGAAGTGGGAATTAATTCATTAATTTGAAATAAAATGATGCATTTACTTAAACATTTGTGGATATAATTCCATACTGATATAATTATGTATATCACTTTAACATGTTTAGTCCCCCATAAATAGAACGCAATGTAGTGAGCTCGCTCACTCTGTCATCAGACACTCCGGGCACAACTCACTCTGGCCTCCAGTGTCAGCGCTTGCTCTGTAGTATACATGCCCACTGCTACACTTGAACCAATGGGCAAGTTTCAAAAAGCTGCAACTGAGGACAGTTGAGACAGCCTCTGTGTCCTCCAGCATCTTCCATCTTGTGGGTGGGTTCATCCCCTTAGCAAAACCATCCAGAGCTGCTTGCACATTTAACAAATCACGTTTGCTCAGCTGGGGCTCGTTGCCCATCAGCTTACCAATTACATCCTTTAGGCCTGGATGCTCTGGTGTGACTCCCTGGGCAGGCAGTACAGGATATTGAGCTTTGGCATAGACGCCTAATAATGCATGAGCTTCAGCCAGACACAAGATCCGTTTTACTTCTGTCTCACACGCAGACACCTGTCTGGGTCCTGCTGTGGCAACCTTCGTCATACAAAGGTGCGCCATGTCATTTATCAGCAGCAAATGGCGCATTGGAACATTCAGACGTGCACTGTGTTTTATTTCCGCCAGCTGTGAGAGGAGTTCAATCTGCTGACTGATTAACGCAACTCTTCCCAAGTCGGCATCTGTCAACTTGGAAAGCAGAGTTGGGATTTCGGGAGATTTTATCCCCATCTTCTCTTTCTCCTTTATGACACTTTGAATGTGCTCTGCCAGCATCACGGCAGCCTTCCTCTTCATCACCTCCACATCCAGCTGTGTGCTTTTAATGAAAGCATTGTAGCGCACGGTCCTTCGGACGGGGATGCGGCACTTGG
The DNA here is from genome assembly GCF_013347855.1 of Anguilla anguilla. Classification (NCBI taxonomy): domain Eukaryota; kingdom Metazoa; phylum Chordata; class Actinopteri; order Anguilliformes; family Anguillidae; genus Anguilla; species Anguilla anguilla. Next base: position 13,061,951 of record NC_049208.1, on the reverse strand, counting down.
GACAGGACTTTGGTCTGACGGCCCCGCTTTCCTCCGGCGATGCCATCCAGGAGTCAAACCCTGTCACCTCGAAGATGTGATTGCAGTCGGTCAGCTGCACAAAGCGGGCCTTGGGATCGGCCTCTTTGCCGAAGAACAGCTCTGAAACCTCCTCAGCATTGCAGACGCGGCACTTCTGTGGGCATGGCTCCCCGCACATACCGATGCAGGAATGCCCGCATTCCAGCTTCTTGTAGCAGGCGACCTCGCACGGAGGTCTGTCGCAGGGCTCGTGGCACAAGCGAGTGCATTGGTGGTGCTTGCAACGCCAGCCACAGGGGGCAGTGCAGGGCGGACAGGCCTCTGAGCACAGCTTTGGGCATTTTTTGCTGTGGTAGCATTGGGTTTCACATGGCTTAGTGCAGGGTGCGCATCCCTGGTTGCATCCCTTGTGGCACCGGTGGAAGCAGATCAGCTGAGCGTTGCAAGGAGAGGCGCATGGAAGATGTGCGCTTCCCCCCGCACACTGAAAGCAGTTGCCTGAGCAGATGTGGCCACAATCCAGCTCGGCATCGCATTTCTTCCGGCACTTAATCTGCTCCTGCTTATTATCGGCCTCCTGCTTCACGTGACACTGCGTGACTTGTTGGTGGCCACAGGCAAGAGGGACCGTCACTCTTTGGGGACAGTTGAGCGTGCAGGACTCCCCGCAACCTTGGACGCACAAGTGACCACACTGCAGTGTCTTGTTGCAGGGGCCTCGGCAAATGAAACCGTCCAGCGATTGAGAGCAGGGGACCTCCTGCTCGTGGCCACACTTAGGCACCGTCTTGGTGACAATCACCTGGCACTCGCCGCACTCTTCGGAGCACGTCTTGGGGCACCTGTGCCCATCCTGGCACAGGGTCTTGGTGCACGGCTGTGTGCATTTGAACAGTTTGTGGTCTGAGTCGGTAGGGTGGCACAGTCTGGTGCAGACATGGCCGCAGTCCAGCTGGTACTCGCAGGGCACACTGCAGCCCCCGAGTGGCACCTTGAGGAAGTCCTCCGGCTTGGACACCGCTGTGATGGTGGCAGGATGATTCTCGCACCGCAGCATCAGGGCCTTGCCCACTTGCCTGTTGCGGCTCAGCACGTTGATGATTTTGCTCCACAGTGGGACTGAGGAAAGCATGGTCATGTTACCGATGCAGAACAGGCCCTTCTTGGCTCTCGACAGAGCCACGCACACACGGTTGGGGATTTTCAGGAAGCCCACTTTTCCCTCCTTGTTGCTTCTGACTAAGGAGAGTATCACAATGTCATTTTCCTCACCCTGGTAGCTGTCTACCACACAGAGGTTGACACCCTGAAATGTGCTCTTGGGCATGATCTTCTTCAGGCAGAGCAGCTGGCCACTGTAAGTGGTGAGGACAGTGATCTGGGAGGGTTCATAGCCCTGCAACATCAGGTAGTTACACAGAGCTTTAACAAAGGTGGCCTCGTGCAGGTTCTGGCGGCTATGGCCTTCCTGGATGTTCTCTTCCAGATGATCATGATCCACAAAGAAGACATTTGTTGTTACTCCCTGAAAAAGAATATTTGATAATTATGATGCATTTTATCATGACTTATGAGCGCTCATGTTCACCTTGCACATGCCTGATTGCATTGTGGAAAAAAATTGCAAAAATTATTGTCGTAACAGTAAATAGTGTTGACTATGTTGCTGTTACACCTGTAAAATATATTTTTGACATGTACTTTAGTAAAATGCAGTTACACGGGGCAGAGACCATTGTTATTACATGTTTCCATACTGCAAACACTAATCAGCATTATATGGCATAATGTCTACATGCTGCATAATGCTTCATACAGCATAATGCAGAATAATTTGGAGACATTATGCTGTTTTGGCATTAATATAATACGAATAGACAAAAAACCCTGTGTTTGTCACTTTAAATAGTTCCTTTGTTACCAGTTATTGATTTGTACTACCTTAATATTTTCATACAGATGGACAGAGGAGTGGTTTCCCAGTTTGTCGTAGATGTGTGGTGTCAACAGCCGTGCAATCTCAGGGCGCATTCGGTGCTATGCAGGAATGAGCAAATTCAGTATATTAAGGCATTTCTAGCATGTTTTCTTAAACAAGCAATAGCAGTTCTCTGGAATTTATTTTCAATATTTCAGGAACTTGGCTTCCATTACCATACCTGGTAGTCCAGTCTGACGTAAGGGACGCCCATATCAACGAGCCTCTCAAACATGGACACATCCAAGTTAAATTCTGTGGCAAGCTCATACACCGCAGTGCTGGGGCGGAGCTACAAAGGAGGAAATGATAAATATCAATTGTTCCACCTTTGTATTTATCCGAAAATGTCAAACAAACACAAACACACTAAATTAAATATAAGCATATTACAACAGGCTGATGGGGTTTTCCTAGCACTTGGTCACAAACTGTAACAACTATACAATAATCATTGCCGGTATGCTGCGTTTTGGCTATAGTTTTTTCTTTTTTTCTATCATAAAATTAAAAATAAAAACCACCACTGACATCTGTTGGGTGCTGTTATAACAGCCAATCAAAAGACATGCAGCCTCCACGTGGTTGAAAAAAACACATCACAAAAATAAACTATTCAGCATTAATTATATTTAATATTGACAAACAGAAGTTAAACTGGAGATGGGTACCTGCTGGTGGTCTCCAATCAGTATGAGGTGCTGGCAGGCAGAGGTGAGTGCGGCGATAATGTGGGCCTCCAGAACCTCAGCTGCCTCCTCCACCACGACTATCCTGGGCTGGATATCCTGCAGAACCCGCCTGCATCGTGCTGCACCTGCACAAAGACCGCACTTACATCTAAAAATAATAACAGTAATAGGAATACTAATAATAATAGTAAAAATACTGTTGCTACCTAATAATACCAACAATGTAATGCTTCTTGAAAGTCTGTTACAGTAGCATATAATTATAAATAACCAGAATATAATAAATATATGAATTAAGAAAAGTGAAAAACATTCATCTCTACGCTGGCTTACATGTGGTTGTCATTCCGATGACGCTGGCGCTCCTGAGAACAGTCTTGTCCTTTTGCTGTCTCAGCTCGTCCATCCGGTTCACAATTGTCTGGTACTCATTCTCATAAGAAATGAGCCTGGTCCTTATTTCTCTGCGATAAATCGCCAGCCAGAGTCTAAGGGTCAGAGTGATGTGTTATTGCGTACTGTGTGTCTGCCATGTTGCATCTTCAGTACAATGACACTGAATTTTAGACATGTCAAAAGAAATCAATTCTCTCATCACTTCATGTTTGAATTTGGTTCTGTTAGATTCTGTTTTATTGAAAGTGTTGTCTTCCAATCTGTTTTACCCAACAGCTACTAACACTGTCACACATAACACTATTTCACAATGACCTTAAAAAAATATGACAAAACAGTGTGTGAGTGATTCTTGTGATCTATAGTTGCCTTTACCAGCTGATGGGTACAGCAGACCACCAGCAGATGACACCAGAGTAAGAATGCTCTCTGGACTGGAACAGTAACAGATTCTGTAGACAAAGCTCTGACTACCAGTTCCTAGTATGTTCCTTTCATCCACCCTTTTTCCCAACAGCACAAAGGTTGAGGTGCTAACAGTTTCCGGTGTCATATTACAGCTTATGATTATTAATGAAGAGCCATTCCCAAGGACAATACATGTAATGTCAAGATATTGCCCATGATAATGCCCCTTCATGAATATTCACAGGCTTCAGTTTTACTGATGGAGACAGAACTTTAAATGTTATGAATATGGAGCTACTGTATCTGGCTACACTGCAGGGTCTGTGGAAGAAGGTTTACCTGTAGAGATGCCAGCGTTGCTTGTAGGGCAGGCCCCAGAGATCCGTGATCTGCTCTGCTTCCTTCTTGAGCATGTGGTCCTTTTTCTTAAGTTCCTGCTTCACCTCATTCTTCAGCTTCTTCTTCCTTTCTCGGGTTATCTGAAGGAGTGGTGGTATTAACTACATTCCCATGCCTGCTTACATCTTACACAGGGCCATGAAAAACTATTTTCCCCCTCCCTGATTTCCTCTATTATTGCATATTTCTCACACTGAATGGTTTCAGACAAAATGTAAAATTCCACAAAGGAAAACTGAGGATCACAAACATAAAACACATTTTTTTTAAAGTAATTATTATTAAAAAACGTTATCAGCCACCCATATCACCCATTTAAAAAGTAATTCCCCCCTTAGTTACCCAAACAATTAAACAAACTTAATTGATAATTAGATTCAGCTTATTGAATGCAGGCAGGCTTGACTGCAGCCAGCCCTGTTGAATCTAAACCTCACTCAAATTGAACCTTACCATCAGAGTTAAATAGACACCAAAAGGTTTCTACAGGCCACTGCCACAATCAAAGGAAATTCAAGAAGGGATGAATTGATGAATCAATAAATTGTTGATATAAATCAGTCTGGAAAGGTTTACAAAGCCATTTCAAAGGTTCTGGGACTTCACCAAACCACAGTGAGAGCCATTATCTCCAAATAAAGTATTTGGAAAGAACTTCGGACCTCTCTAGCCTCAGCTAAATTCAGTGTTTATGACTCCCCAATAAGAAAGAGATGGTAAAAATGGGATTCATGGGAGAGTAGTAAGGCGGAAACCACTGCTAACCAAGAGAAACATCAATGCTCATCTCACATTTGCAAAACAGCACCTGGATGATCCCAAAGCCTTTTGGGAAAATATTCTATGGATAGATTGACTACGTCTGGCATAAAGCAAAAAGCATTTCACAGTTAGAACATCATACCAACAGTCAAACATGGTGGTGGTAGTGTGATTTTGTGGGGATGCTTTGCTGTCTCAGGACCTGGGCGACATGCCATTATTGAGGAAACCATGAATTCTGCTCTGTACCAGAAAATTCTTAGGGAGAATGTCCGGTCATCTGTCCATGAGCTTAAGATGAAGCATAATTTGGTTATGCAGCACGACAATGATTCAAAACATAAAAAAGTCTACATCTGAATGGCTGAAAAGAAAAAAAACTTTTGGAATAACCAAGTCAACGTTCTGAATAGAACCCAATAGAGATTGCGGCAGGAGCTTAAATGACTGATATCCATTTATGGGAAGTGTTCTTAATATCCTTATACTTATAAAGTGTATGCAGTAATTAAATGCACAGCTGTGCTCTTAGCAGGCCCTAAAACATGAGCTCACCTCCCACCCTTCCTCATCATCATCATCATCATCATCATCTTCCTTTGGCATGTAAGCAAGGACCTCCCTCTGTGTGGCTGCCATCCTCTCAAGGGCACTGTGGATGTACTTCTGCATGTTGTCCCCCTCCATAATTCTCTCTGCCTGCATCTGCTCCGCCTCCTCAGTCACTTGAAGAGGGTCTCCCACATCTCCATCTCCTTCCGTAGTTACGCTGGTCACATCGCTCGCGCCGTCTATCAATCAACCCATTGTTTAATAAATAATAAATAGTTGTGATAACATGATAGCTATTTTATGGATTACAAAGTCTCACTCTTCAGCCAAAAGGGGTAACAGTGAAATGTTTAATTGCCCTGCTCTCCTAATTGATCGTTACAAGAACAAAACTTGGTCCAGCATGACAGAATTGTGCTCTGTACCTTCATTGTCCAAAGGCTCAAGCACCGAGAGGAATTCTGTCATTCTCGCTAGGTCATCCACTGAGTTTGTGCAGCTGCCCTCCTCCCAGCCAACCTGTTCATCCCAACCTTCAGCAGTATCACCTGGAATTTATATAAATGAGAGATTATGTAGCCCTGGTACATAATTACACTCTTTACACTTAAACCCACTAAAACTATAACCATTCCCGATGATGATGATTCTAGGCAACACTGGAGTGGAGAGCTCGATGACGTAAACGTCTGTAATTAAGTTTTTTTAACAATATTGTAAATCTGAGGATAACATTTTTTAAATACATTTTTTTAACAATCAAATGATACGTGTTGTTTGGAGAAAGAGGTTATGCAAATATTTTCTCATGATAAGATACATGTAAGTTTTCCTCTATGGGAAATCCCATTGTTTCCAACCACTTCCTAAGTCCAGTCACTTTTTTGCAGTGGGTGGGACTTTAACACTTCATAGGAAGGGATATTTTTCTCTCACCCATCTCACCCATTTGCCTGGAGCTGTGACTCAACATGGAAATCCCCAGCCAATCCAGCATCACGGACTGGGCCTTTTTCCTGCGGAACAAACCTCCTCCGCCAAGCTAATCAGGAAATGATAAAACGGCTCATTGAAGGGAGGATTTAGATGCAGCAACATCAAAAAATTGCTACTCAAAAGTGGACAAGAAAACAAACCACAATTCTGACCTGTCTTCTGAGTGTCACACCATGGAGAGAGAAAATGTATTCTTCCAGCACACTCTCATGTAGAACTCCCTTAGCTGAGCTTTCAAACATGGCTCCCAAGCTTTCAATTGTGTCCTCCAAAATCTCTCTTTCTTCCCTGAGCTGTAAACAGATCATATTTTCCATAAAAGCTTGTTGTGTTAATCCCATGTTATGAAAAACAACTGTGAAACAACACTTACCAAATCCAATTTAGGTATATCAATTGCAAAGCTTCTACAACATATCTGGGTTGTAACCAAGAACACAAAGCATCTAATACCTTCTTCAACACACTCAGCATTTCACAAGAACATGAAATGCCTTATATCTGTATATGGCTTGCTAGCTATCTTTATATTTTTATTTAGATGCACCAATACGATCAGTGCTCATTCATAATGAGTTCAAAGTCTTGTATAGAATCACATGACCTAGCAATTGTTGATATGTAACAGTATGATTAAATATACATTGAAATTCTCTGTAAATCTCATCATGCAACAATTAAATTGAATCATGATATCGCACACGACCCCTGTAGTGTAATTTTTAGTGTAAGGATTCAAGAACAGAGTGTGTTGTGCATCAACATCTTGCATCCAGCTCACCTTGGAGTACATGGCTCTGAGGTGACCAGGCAGGTTCTTCTTAAAGTTGGGTTGTGTCCTCAGTTTAGCCAGAGAGAGCTTCTTTAGGGCTTCACTTGAGCTTCTCCCTCCCACTCGCACCAACAATGAGGATTTACTCATGAACTTGAGAATGCCTTCAGAGACAAAATCCAAAGAGCGCAGCATAAATATGGAACCAAAGAGTGTGAGCAGGGTGAGCAACTCAACAACATCAGAAAAGATTAACTGATGCAGTGTCAAAGAACAATATGACCAAGAGGTTAAAAAACAGCATAAACAGAGAGAGTAACACAACGAAACCTATTGCTGTCCCCACACTAAAGGATGATTGGGCAGATTTTGGGTCCTATTCGCCCCTCCTGACAATCGTGGGGGCGTTCCGTTTCGAGGCTCGTCTGAACCGATTATCTGCCCAAGTGATCTTGTAGTGTGAGGGGTTTACAGACATAATGTTACCAACTGGATCAGAGTCTCCCTGACTTCGAACATGTTTGATATTTACGACTTGAAATCCTGTAGTGTGAAAGGAACAGCAATGAAAAATCCTGTAGTGTGAAAGAAACAGCGATGGAATATTGAGCAGAAACCCGCAATAGCTAACGAGAGCGACCTCTGACATATTTGCCGGCACAGAAAAAAATCGCGAAAGTACTGAAAAAAGTACCTCCGGAGCATAACAAATACGTTTTTTCTACATAACTAAGTACAGGTTGTTACCTATATTTTGCCTATTTTATATAGACTATATTTGCAAATCTGTTAACGTTTTCCTGTCTCCCGAAAGAACTCGGTCGATAGGTGCTCACACTATAAGTAGTAGGCTATATATTACTGAAATAATCTGATATGGACTAACCAGTAATATCAGCAACTTTTTGCAAGCTACCCACTTAAATTGAATTCACCTTTTTTCTGTCAGAAGAGCAGTGGAAGGAAAATATGAATTGCAGCTGAATAGTGAACTCAACCCCATAATAAAGTTGCCATTTAATTGTATACTGTCGTGTCTGTTTTCATTATTTTCGCACTGTATACCAACTGTGTGCGAACAACTAGGTACGCGGTTAGGCAACAGATATGGAACCTGTCATGTTTGTGGTGGCTACTCCATAGGCGGGGGGTGTATTTCAAATTCAATGGAAAGAAGATGGGCAGTGGCGAGGATAGTGTGCACCAAGCATAAGCCATGCTAATTCCGTCTTCTCAGCCATGACTTCCTCCAGTCTTTTTCTCCTATTTTGTTTTTTGGTGCAAAACATAGCATACACAAGAGCAACCAGCTGACGATGATGGTCCGCCTCCATGTGTGTTTTGCTCTCAAGTTACGTTTGATCACGCGAGTTTCTGTGAGATCCCAGGTCCCTGGAATCGCCACTCTGAAATCGTTTAGTATAAAAGTATGTGGTCCTGCATCTTGAGTGAATCATCTGGTGTGTGCGTTCTTATGATTAAAATATTAAAAATCTGTTAAATCTGTCTGTCTGACAGACAAAATAAACATAGAGGTACAGGAGCAAACACAATACCTTCCAGGAACTGATCCAGTGCATGGTTTGTGTAACAGACAACCAGGATAGGAGAACCAGCTGCTGAACGCCACACATCGGCATTGTCCAGAAGAGCCTTGACAATTTTCAGACCAACAAAAGTCTTTCCTAAAGGTCAGAATTTGAAATAATTATTAACCCAAATAATGGCTAAAGCATACAGTCAGGCAATCTCTATTCACAAACATTGGCTGTAGAATGGGTCGTACTGAAGAGCCCAGTGAATTTCAATATGGCATTGTCATAGGATGCCACCTTTCCAACAAGTCAGTTCATCAAATTTCTGCTCTGCTAGAGCTGCCCCAGTCAACTATAAGTGCTGTCTTTGTGTGCAATGCCAAGCGTCGGCTGGTGTGGCGTAAAGCACAATGCCATTGGACTCAGAAGCAGTGGAAATGCATTCTCTTGAGTGATGAAGTCTGACGGCTTGAATAGTTCCAACTGTAAAGGAGGAGGAATAATAGTCTGGTGCTATTTTTCATGGTTTGGGTTAGGCGCCTTAGTTCCAGTGAAGGGAAATCTTAACGCTACAACATACAGTTGTGCAATTGTTACAATTTTGTGGCAACATTTTGGGCAAGGCCCTTCGCCATGTCATGTTCCAAAATCCACTGGAATGCCTTCCCAGAAAAATTGTTACAGCAGCAACGGTGGGTTCAACTCCATATTAATGCCTATGGTTTTGGAATAAGATGTTTAACAAATACAGGTGTCAGGTTCAGGTGTCCACAAACTTTTGGAAATGTAGCACACTTGTGTATTTAGTAGACACATATATAGCTCTCCGCTGAAAATTACCTGTTCCCGGTGGGCCTTGAATGATGGCGAGCTCCTTGGTGAGGGCCAGCTGCACTGCTTTCATCTGTGAGTTGTCAAGTCCAAGCGTTTTTTTACTGGGCCAGTCACTGAAGTTCAAGACGTCCCTCACAGTTTTCTTTCTCGTAATGTCTTTTTTCAGCCGCTTGTTCTCCAGTGCCTGGAGGCTGTAACCACACCGATGGGCGAGAAGGTAATTAGGGGGAGAGATGTCTTTCTCACAGCTGACTATATACCTCTGCATAGGTAGTTCCTCCACAGACATCTCCTGCAGACCCTCCAGGACATGGCGGTAAGCTTCAAAAAAGGCCGTGTTCTCCACCATGAGGAACACATCAGTCGGGGACAAGTCTGCCAACTTCCTCTTGCTTTCTTCAGTGAAAAAGAGAACAGTAACACCCTTCCGGAGTTCTTTCACATCCCGGTCGGCCACAGTGGCAAAAATCATTGTCTTGAAGCCATCCATGGATAGGCACACCAGGGCTCCAAACAGTAGCCTCTTGGAACTCTCCCATTTGACGTTTTTCGAGTTCTTTTCATCAAATTTAACCTGGTAAAGAATTCCCTTAGGTGTGCACACTGGCACCATGATTTGTACATTAAAGTAGATGTGAATGTCATTGAAACGTCCATGGCGAAGGTCCTTCCCCTCAAATTGGAGCAGTTGGGAGATCCCATCCCTGAGTGGTTTGATAAAGTCCTCGCGAAGCAGGCGGAAGTGTGTGTCCAGGTAGGTTTCACCGTCTTGAAACTTCTGACCCACAATGTTAGACCTCAGGAACGGCAGCTCTGTGGCATGCACGTCCTCATACGTGGGGAAGACGGACATGAGCCTGAAGTCCTCTATGGCCTCCTCATCCTGCCTCTCCAGCAGAAAGGAGTAGTTGCCTGACCGAAGGGTGCCATCTCGCTTCTCCTGCATGTGGGCTGCCATGTTCTGGAGCTTCCCCAGGCTCTCCTTGACATCCTCTCCAATGGCGACCCCCGATTGCTGCAAGTGGGTGAGCTCCTTCTCGAGGAGGACCACAAGTAGGGGCACATTGGTACTAGAGGAGAACACACTCATCAGGGTGATGTGCAGGTTGATAATCTGCTTGAATATTGCTATATTCTGCTCCCCGGTGTTCTCATCATTCGTGCCTACTGTTGCACCTCTTGTCCTCACAAACATGGGGATGGTGGTCTTCAGGAACTGGGAGTCCTTAACCTCAGAGAGGAGGTGCTGCAAGTTATACCTGTTGGTCCGGCAGCTGCAGGCCTTGCTGAGGACATCCAGAGTAATATGGGTCAGCTTGTCTCTTGTGTTTTTCTTGTCCAGAAGCTCCCTCAGGCCACTCCCTGGAGCAGCCAGCTTCATCACTACTTCTGAAGGCTCCATCTGCAAGATTATTTTCAGGGAGTAGAAGTCTAGTCTTTGGCTGGGTTTGTGAGCAGGGTCCTGGGCCGTCTCACCCCTCCTGGCCCTAAATGCAAGGCCCAGGGAGTGGTGGCCAAGGTCAGGCAGGTTGGGCTGGCTTACTGCCCTGTGTGATGGACCTAGCCGGATTCAAAATGATGTGCAATAGTATAAATTAAAGATGAAATTACAAATATTAAAAATACTAAGAAACTAACATAGCTACCATGTTAATATTAATATTAAACATATTATTGCAATATTACTTCAATATTGGTAAGTTATGAACACACAAACTGCATTACTCATTTCAAACCACTGCACAACCATTGCTAACATTAATTGACAGTATAACTTCATCTTCTTATTGGTAAAATACTGTTGCCACTGCTTGTCATCACACTGCAATCTGCAATTTGGGTTTACAGGAACAGGAGTGGGAGGTAGACACTACATGTACACTTAAGCATATTTGCAGGCAACCAGTGATTGAGCAATGAAACGCTATAATCCCAGCTGACTGATAAGATCCAGGCCCTGGGCGAGGCTTAACAAATTGTGCATCACCCTGTGGGGCTGCAGGGCACAGTCAGCACTGACACAGTTCAGATTTTACACTCAACCTTGGGCCACATCCAAGACTAGAACAGTGCCTTAACTAGGACAGAACCACCGAGCAGAACAACGCACAACTATCCTGACCAGATTACAAAACACAAACTACATGGCTATTTAAGTAAAATATTCACAATGTAACCAGGATACAGGCAATACAATATTCAGCTGATATATGTAATATAAACACAAAATAAATAAAAAATCAATATTCTGGTCTTAATATTAATATTCTGGTATTAATTGTACAGGAATGGCCGAAGCCCACCTTTACCATTCTTTGTAGCATTGTGGCTTTTGGTGCCATTTGGAGGCCTGCGATTTCTTGGGGTCTTGGGTTTACTTGTCGCAGGGATTACAATTGAATTCCTCGAGGGATGGAGAGAAAGGTTTTCAGTCTGTCCCTGAGATTTGCTGCGGCTACCCCTTCTACCGTCCTTGTGGGCAAACTGATCCCCTGTGATGGATAAGAAGTGAACAGATCTCATTCACCCATCAACACAATCAGCAGTTACAGGTACACGCTGGGTGTTCACAGCATACATTTCTTTACTCTGGAACATCTTAGGTGCTTTACCTGCTCTTACAGGCCTTCTCTTCTGGCTTTGCACAGGACTTCCAGCTAGATTACAAGGGTCTGTTAAATCCAGTGAGAGAGGTGGACAGTGCTGAGATAGAGCCCTTCCTGTGCTGTGTTCCTGTCTCCATGGTGAGCTCCCGACCACCTCCGCCTCTTTGCCATGGCACTGCGACCTGCCACCCCCTCGCCTGTCCTGAGCGCAGCCACTAGGGGCACTGGTTCCCACATATTCACCTACAAACAAGACTTGCATGAAAGCAGCTTGTCATTGCCGGAGCTAACGGAGGCAGCTGAAGCAGCATGAGGTGCCTTCCTGCAACCATGCCTTTGTTTACACACAGAAACTTGAACTCACCTCTCCCGTGCGATCCTCGGCTTGACAAGTTGCCATGGCCCTGGCGTTGGGTTGGCCTGACCCCTGTGTCAGAAGAGGGACTCCGAAAACTTACAAAGTGACCTTTTCTATTAAACAATCCATTCAAACAAATGTGATTTCTAGACAAAAAATATGCTAGGCCTCAGCAATAATGGTTGTATTGCACCACACAAATTTCCCAGCAGGTGGTGCACCTCACACCTTATACTATATATGGGAGGCAAATGTAAGGGAAAACCAACATGAAGTGTCTTAGCAAGGTGTTGGGCCACCACAAGCTGCCAGGAAGTTTCAGTGCGCATTGGCATAGATTCTACACGTCTCCGGAACTCTACAGAAACATACAGTACCTACCATCCCAATATTAAGAAGATATGATGCTTAACATGGTACCTTCTTAATATGAACAAGGACTACAGCGAACAATAAACCCCTTCTACCGTCCTTGTGGGCAAACTGATCCCCTGGGGTGGTTAAGAAGTGAACAGATCTCATTCACCCATCAACACAATCAGCAGTTACAGGTACACGCTGGGTGTTCACAGCATACATTTCTTTACTCTGGAACATCTTAGGTGCTTTACCTGCTCTTACAGGCCTTCTCTTCTGGCTTTGCACAGGACTTCCAGCTAGATTACAAGGGTCTGTTAAATCCAGTGAGAGAGGTGGACAGTGCTGAGATAGAGCCCTTCCTGTGCTGTGTTCCTGTCTCCATGGTGAGCTCCCGACCACCTCCGCCTCTTTGCCATGGCACTGCGACCTGCCACCCCCCTCGCCTGTCCTGAGCGCAGCCACTAGGGGCACTGGTTCCCACATATTCACCTACAAACAAGACTTGCATGAAAGCAGCTTGTCATTGCCGGAGCTAACGGAGGCAGCTGAAGCAGCATGAGGTGCCTTCCTGCAACCATGCCTTTGTTTACACACAGAAACTTGAACTCACCTCTCCCGTGCGATCCTCGGCTTGACAAGTTGCCATGGCCCTGGCGTTGGGTTGGCCTGACCCCTGTGTCAGAAGAGGGACTCCGAAAACTTACAAAGTGACCTTTTCTATTAAACAATCCATTCAAACAAATGTGATTTCTAGACAAAAAATATGCTAGGCCTCAGCAATAATGGTTGTATTGCACCACACAAATTTCCCAGCAGGTGGTGCACCTCACACCTTATACTATATATGGGAGGCAAATGTAAGGGAAAACCAACATGAAGTGTCTTAGCACGGTGTTGGTCCACCACAAGCTGCCAGGAAGTTTGAACAAGGACTACAGCGAACAATAGTACATCAATAAAATTTAAAGGGGATTACATTTACATTCCACAGAACATGATGGGATGTTAATTGCTTAATTGTATCATGTAATACACCTGTTTGGAAGCATCTGGATTTGTTATGTTTCCCCACACATTTATTCAGGTTTTTCATTTTATTTGTCACCCGCCTGTACTTGCTCTGTGGAAATACTCATCCAGGTTTACTTAGTTTTGTTACAAGCACACCTCCAAAGGTCACAATCCACCCAGGATTTTATGACCTCGCCATCTACTATCCAGCTCCTACTGCTGTGACAATATTGTCAACTGGGTCCCACATACAATGTTCTGCAATCATCAGCATCATCCTTATTATCATTATTAATACTTATGGGTCCCAAACAAAATGTTATTATTATTATTATTATTATTATTATTATTATTAATATTATTATTATTAATATGAATATGACGAGGATGGTTAATATTATTATGATTATTATTATTTATCAATAGCCAGTAGCTTTGTGAGCATATTTATGAGAGTTCTTATACTTAAACCTGTTAGCTGATTATCAAGATCACTGATGGCAAAAAAGAATGACAGCAAAGTATTACACACAGAGAAACCTTTACTTGATTAATCTGATTGATTATTTTGGCGCTGGGAAGAAATGAGACCTACGTTCTTAAGAAGGTGTGGTCAGAACAAGACCACGTATTTTACTAAAATGGCTGCAAGTTTGTGGGCACGCGCTATACGTGGGTCCTAATAGACTATATTATTGCTACCCTTGGTGACTGCATAAATTCAAACGCAACCAGAAATTAATGCAAAACCCGTGGAAATTCAAATATACTTACCGCGTCGACCTCCGCTACTAGACATGCGAAAAAACCCAGCGTAGCATGCGGTTTCCGTTATTCAGTTGAACCTGCGCTGAATGAGAATAGGTTAAAATCTCACACTGACATTTTCGAAAACGAAAAGGCACGCTTTGTTCTGTGAATCGTTACTGAAATATGTATTTAAAATAATTTCCTCGAGTACTGGCTAAAGTTGGTTAAACAGTGGCATGCTGATATTTCGCCTAGTACGCACTTACCCCATCCTATACAATTAAACATAAGTGGGCTAGACCCTGCGTTTAACGCGATGCGAGAAAAAAATAAATGTTGCCAATAAGCTGAAAAATTCATAGTATGCCCTTGTACCGCAAAGTTTAAAAAAATGATAAAGGGGAACAAAAAAAAACTCACCGAATCCCCCACGGGTAATTGCTTAAACAGTTTTGATACCTGAGTCTTTGATACCTCGGAAACCAACCGCTTTATAATGGGGCTTAAGTTTCGATTTATGCCGAAATGAAAGTCAGTGTTTGGTTCACATTTTAAGGAATCCAAAACTTATGGGGAAAAAGCATATAACTGGATATAACAAACTGTACAAATTGGAGTCTTACAGCATTTTGCAGACCATTTGAAGACGGTTACTTTTGGGGATTAATACATTAATTAGCATGTTAATTCATAAAATTGAAAATGAATTAATTAGATATTATATACGCCGTCTCAGAAATGAAAAAAAAAAAACAAAAAAAAAAAACATCAATAGCCTAATCAATATTATTTTTGGGGTATTTGTCCTATCACAAAATGTCTCCGCCTAGCGTTGTAAAAAATATATTAGACGTAGTTTTCAAAGCCTTTGCTGTGCCTACCTATCCTACTGCTGACTATGGGACAGGTTACTGAAGCTTCGGGGGCGCGGAGATTCATTAATTTATTCATTAATTCGTTCATTCATTCATTCTTCAGTACCTTTCCCATTTCAGATTGTATTCTAGTTTTCTACAACGTCACCATCACCTTGGAAGATACAGACTGGTGATCTGATCCTTGTAACTAGCATGGAGAATGTTTTTTGAAACATTTTTGATTTGGAAGCTCTTTGCAAAAATGTTCCAGATGTTTGAGAGTGCATGCTCTGACATGACCCTGGAAAGCATGCTAAGCAGTATCTCCACAAGTCACTGTAACCAGTGAAACCAATGAAGAATCTGAATGAAAAAATATTGAACTGAGCTGAATTGAGAGAGAATGAGAGAGAGAGAGAGAGAGAGAGAGAGAGAGAGAGAGTTTGAAAAAAGTTGCAAGGGACAGTGCATGCTGGAAGGCAGAATAACAAATTGAATTCAGGGGCCTGCAGGTACAAGATCTGGATCAAGTTGAAAATTCCAAATTAGTGCACATGGACATTTCAGGCATAGCCCTTGCTTGCATGCTTTTAATCAGATTCAAAGGGCTTTTTTTTAGCAGTGTTTTGACTTGTTGTGGACAGTTATTGGATCATAAAATACCTTAATCATCAACCTGGGGTGCCAATTTCAGCACTCCTTTGGTTTTACTGATAGAGACTGTGTTTTTTGCATCAAAGTTTGAAGAGTCTAAGCTTTACAGTGGTATATGTGTCATAACACTACACTAGTCATAAAAGCAATATTTGAGACAATTTTTCTGTTGTTGTTTGTTTATTGTTAGATGATGATATCTATTTCCATGGCCACTCGGCTTGAAACTTTTAAACTTAAGTATTGGGGGTTATATACATAGGTGCCACTTATGGAAGTATAGTATCACTCTACAAGCTGATTTAGAGTAGATTGAAGTGTTTTCTTTAGACTGAAAACCCCTTATATCAACCACTGTAATGCAGGCAGGAATATGCAAAACCTTGCATATCTAAAATATTCTTCATAGAATACAGAAACTCTGTGCCTACTGAAACACACAAAAATTAGAATTAAACTCCAGAAAAAGAACTGTGCCTTTAAGTCTTTGATTATCTTTTCTGACACAAAGGGTTTTATTTATTTAACAATTCCTTATGTGAATAAAATATTTTATACTGTGAAGCCCTATGGCAAAAAATTATGGCCCTGTGTCCAAAATCAAGTTCAAGTTCAACTTTATTTTCATGTGTATTAAAAATACAATGAAATACTTGTGCTCTGGCTCTCTCTGCCATAACACAATAATAATTACATACACACGGTAACATTACATACAACAGCGAAGTGCATGTGCGGTGCATTATGGGAGCGTCTGCTGTTCAGCAACCTGACTGACTGGAAGGATGGAAGGAGCGAGAACAGAACATGAGCTGGTGTCCTTAATGATGTTTTGGGCTTTCCTTTTGCAGCGAGTGGTGTAAATGGACGCCGTCGTAGCCTCACCAGGACGCCACCTCGTTTACCTCGCCTCGGGCAGCGCTGTCTGCGGACATTACTCCACGGTGGTACCTGTTTGTTGTAGGCAATCTCTGGTAAGTCCAGCGGCTTCCAGTTGTTCGAAACATCTAATATTATGTCCAGTAAAGTCTGGTGGTCATGGGCAACTCAAGATACCAATGGAGCTTTGATAGAATGTATTTGGTAGGTGTGTATTTATTTATTTACAGATACATTGTCCATGTCTTAATGTCACACTGTAGCCTATGACAGGCTAAAGCAAAACCATAGCATTGTCGCAAAACATTTTCGTAACGTTTTTATTTTATACGTGAATATTGTTCATAGATTGGAGCCAGCAACAAGCAATCATTTCTTGAGCAATAAGGCAAGTTAAGAAACAATTACAGAACAGATTTACAATACTCAATTGTCACACTACTAGGGCTGATGAACTGTTTTCATGGCTGTCTCCTGGAACACTGACAGCAGATATACATTTTACATACATTACATTTATTATGTGTTTTATTTTTAAATAAGCCATTCAAGAAAAGTGTCACTATGGAATGAAAAAAGTCACACATGTTACTATGAAATGAAACATGATCATGTTATTGTGAAAAGGACAAATCATGAAGTGGGAATTAATTCATTAATTTGAAATAAAATGATGCATTTACTTAAACATTTGTGGATATAATTCCATACTGATATAATTATGTATATCACTTTAACATGTTTAGTCCCCCATAAATAGAACGCAATGTAGTGAGCTCGCTCACTCTGTCATCAGACACTCCGGGCACAACTCACTCTGGCCTCCAGTGTCAGCGCTTGCTCTGTAGTATACATGCCCACTGCTACACTTGAACCAATGGGCAAGTTTCAAAAAGCTGCAACTGAGGACAGTTGAGACAGCCTCTGTGTCCTCCAGCATCTTCCATCTTGTGGGTGGGTTCATCCCCTTAGCAAAACCATCCAGAGCTGCTTGCACATTTAACAAATCACGTTTGCTCAGCTGGGGCTCGTTGCCCATCAGCTTACCAATTACATCCTTTAGGCCTGGATGCTCTGGTGTGACTCCCTGGGCAGGCAGTACAGGATATTGAGCTTTGGCATAGACGCCTACTAATGCATGAGCTTCAGCCAGACACAAGATCCGTTTTACTTCTGTCTCACACTCAGACACCTGTCTGGGTCCTGCTGTGGCAACCTTCGTCATACAAAGGTGCGCCATGTCATTTATCAGCAGCAAATGGCGCATTGGAACATTCAGACGTGCACTGTGTTTTATTTCCGCCAGCTGTGAGAGGAGTTCAATCTGCTGACTGATTAACGCAACTCTTCCCAAGTCGGCGTCTGTCAACTTGGAAAGCAGAGGTGGGATTTCGGGAGATTTTATCCCCATCTTCTCTTTCTCCTTTATGACACTTTGAATGTGCTCTGCCAGCATCACAGCAGCCTTCCTCTTCATCACCTCCACATCCAGCTGCGTGCTTTTAATGAAAGCATTGTAGCGCACGCTCCTTCGGACGGGGATGCGGCACTTGGGACAGGACTTTGGTCTGACGGCCCCGCTTTCCTCCGGCGATGCCATCCAGGAGTCAAACCCCGTCACCTCGAAGATGTGATTGCAGTCGGTCAGCTGCACAAAGCGGGCCTTGGGATCGGCCTCTTTGCCGAAGAACAGCTCTGAAACCTCCTCAGCATCGCAAACGCGGCACTTCTGTGGGCATGGCTCCCCGCACATACCGATGCAGGAATGCCCGCATTTCAGCTTCTTGTAGCAGGCGACCTCGCACGGAGGTCTGTCGCAGGGCTCGTGGCACAAGCGAGTGCATTGGTGGTGCTTGCAACGCCAGCCACAGCCGGCAGTGCAGGGCGGACAGGCCTCTGAGCACAGCTTTGGGCATTTTCTGTGGTAGCACTGGGTTTCACATGGCTTAGTGCAGGGTGCGCATCCCTGGTTGCATCCCTTGTGGCACTGGTGGAAGCAGATCAGCTGAGCGTTGCAAGGAGAGGCGCATGGAAGATGTGCGCTTCCCCCCGCACACTGAAAGCAGCTGCCTGAGCAGATGTGGCCACAATCCAGCTCGGCATCGCATTTCTTCCAGCACTTAATCGGCTCCTGCTTATTATCGGCCTCCTGCTTCACGTGACACTGCATGTTCCGTTGGTGGCCGCAGCCGAGAGGGACCTTCACTTTTTGGGGACAGTTGAGTGTGCAGGACTCCCCGCAGCCTCGGACACACAGGTGACCACACTGCAGTGTCTTGTTGCAGGGGACCTGGCAAATGAAACCGTCCAGCGATTGAGAGCAGGGGACCTCCTGCTCGTGGCCACACTTAGGCACCGTCTTGGTGACAATCACCTGGCACTCGCCGCACTCTTCGGAGCACGTCTTGGGGCACCTGTGCCCATCCTGGCACAGGGTCTTGGTGCACGGCTGCGTGCATTTGAACAGTTTGTGGTCGGAGTCGGTAGGGTGGCACAGTCTGGTGCAGACATGGCCGCAGTCCAGCCGGTACTCGCAGGGCACACTGCAGCCCCCGAGTGGCACCTTGAGGAAGTCCTCCGGCTTGGACACCGCTGTGATGGTGGCAGGATGATTCTCGCACCGCAGCATCAGGGCCTTGCCCACTTGCCTGTTGCGGCTCAGCACGTTGATGATTTTGCTCCACAATGGGACTGAGGAGAGCATGGTCATGTTACCGATGCAGAACAGGCCCTTCTTGGCTCTCGACAGAGCCACGCACACACGGTTGGGGATTTTCAGGAAGCCCACTTTTCCCTCCTTGTTGCTCCTGACTAAGGAGAGTATCACAATGTCATTTTCCTCACCCTGGTAGCGGTCCACCACACAGAGGTTGACACCCTGAAATGTGCTCTTGGGCATGATATTCTTTAGGCAGAACTGCTGGCCACTGTAAGTGGTGAGGACAGTGATCTGGGAGGGCTTATAGCCCTGCAACATCAGGTAGTAACACAGAGCTTTCACAAAGGTGGCCTCGTGCAGGTTCTGGTGGCTACGGCCTTCCTTGATGTGCTCTTCCAGATGGTCATGATCCACAAAGAAGATGTTTGTTGCTACCCCCTAAAAAACAAAAATTGATAGTAATTATGCATTTTTATCATGACCTACAAGTACTCATGTTGACATTGTGCATGCCTGGTTGAATTGTGAAAGAGGCCAAACATTATTGCCAGTATAGTAAATAGTTTTGACTATGTTATTACCTGTAACAATGAAAAATACACAATTTCATGTTGACATGTACATTGGTAAAATGCAACGACTCCATTCTGAATGTTTCCATTCTGAGAACACTTTACAGCATTATAGGGAGTCATGTCTACATGGTTCATACAGTACAACACAGAATAATGTTGGACATATTATGCTGTTTGGCGTTAATGTAATACAAATAGAAACACACCCATATCCCTCATTTTTAAATCATTCCATTGTTACCAGTTATTGATTTGTACTACCTTAATATTTTCATACAGATGGACAGAGGAGTGGTTTTCCAGTTTGTCGTAGATGTGTGGTGTCAACAGCTGTGCAATCTCAGGGCGCATTCGGTGCTATGAAAGAATGAAACAAATTCAATATTCAGGCATATCTAGAACGTTCTCATGAACAACTAATAGCGGTTTTCTGGCAGTCAATCGCGATTTTCACAGTTTCCAGAAATTGGCTGTTGTTACCATACCTGGTAGTCTAGTCTGACGTAAGGGACATCCATACGAATGAGTCGCTCAAACAAGGACACCTCCAAGTTAAAGTTCCTGGCGAGCTCATACACTGTCGTGCTGGGGCGGAGCTACAGTGGAGTAAATGAGAAATATCAATCCTTCCACCTTTGCATATACAATGAATTGAATATAAGCGTATTATAAGAAGATAATGAGGTTTTCCTAGGGCTTGGTGACAAACAGTAACAACAATTATCAAATGTTTTTTGAGAGGGATAACAATCTATGACACTATGCAGCATATTGGCTTTATTTGTGTGCTTTTTTTTCTATAATCAAACCATATTGAGTCCTATTAAATGTTTCTGGGAAAAAAAATCGCCAATGACATCCATTGGGTGTCAATAAAACAGGCGATCAAGAAAGGCCATGCAGCATGCGTCACTGTCAAAAACTCAAAAATAAACAATTCAGCATTAATCATATTTAATATACTGACAAACAGAAGTTAAACTGAAGATGGGTACCTGCTGGTGGTCTCCAATCAGTATGAGGTGCTGGCAGGCAGAGGTAAGCATGGCGATGATGTGGGCCTCCAGAACCTCAGCTGCCTCCTCCACCACAACTATCCTTGGCTGGATGCCCTGCAGAACCCCCCTGCATCGAGCTGCGCCTGCACAGAGACAGTATTTATATTTAACAACAATAATAATAATAATAATTATTATTATAATGAGCTTATGAGTAACTTATTCATACATAACAACAACAATAAATATCGCTGTAAGCAGGGATTTCCAGGGTCCAAGCAGCATCAGCAGAGCTGACTAACACAGAGACTCTATGATGGTGGATACCAACTTTACATATATATATTCCAACTGAGATTGTGGACCATCTCTTTGGGACCTATCTGATGCAGCAGTGAATTTTGGAGTATTTCTTTTTATTTTGATCTCTATAGCATCACCATGTGGTTGGATTGTACTAAACTTTAAGGCTGCAGACTTGATGTAACTGGTAATGCACATGCCAAGTTTCATAACTCAAGTCAAATGGTTTTGAAATGCTTAGCATTTTTGTGATAGTCCACACCCACTGCAAATTCATTGAATCGTTATTCGGTCATTTTTGACATAACCACCAGAAACCACTAGAAAAGGAAATACTGGTACAAACGTATGTGAGCTAAGATTATCAAATTTTGTGCACATTTGTGAAATTTTATAGGATCATTTTAACTGTTTTCCAAAAAATTTAATCCAGTAAGGTAGACTTCATGGGTCCTTGAGGCAGATTTGTTGCTCATGAAGAGAGGGACCTGTGCACAGAATTTTGTGACTCCACTGCAAACAGGACATGGGGGCTGGGCTTGTGAATTAAATTAAATTAAAATTTTGTTTCAACTCCTGACATAAACAATAGGAACAATAGCGGACCCATAATAATTATAATAATTATAATAATCATAATACCAACAGTATATAATAATAAATCATAACAACAGTATTATAACAACAGTAATTATAATCATAAAAGTACTTTGATTAATATTATACTAATTATAAAACTAGTACTACCACTGCTGCTGCTACTAGAACTGATATTAATGTAATGCTTCTTTAAAGTGTGTTTCACAGTAGCATAGAATATAAACAAATGCGATATAAGAAATACATGAATAAAAAAGTGAAAAACATTCATCTCTACACTGGCTTACATGTGGTAGTCATTCCGATGACACTGGCGCTCCTGAGAACAGTCTCATCCTCCTGCTGTCTCAGCTCGTCCGTCCGGTCCACAATTCTCTGGTAGTCATTCTCATAAGAAATAATCCAGGTCCTTATTTCTCTGCGATAGATCGCCAGCCAGAGTCTAAGGGTCAGAGCAATCTGTTATTACATACTGTGTGTCAGCCATGTTGAATCTTCAATACAATGACACTGAATTTTAGACATGACTAAAAGAAAAATCTATTCTCTCACCACTTCGTGTTTGAATTTGGTTCTTGTTTTATTGGTAGTGTGTCTTCCAGTCTGTTTTAACCAACAGCCACAGACACTGTCTGATACATGAACACACTATTTCACAATGACCGTAAAAGAATTTGAAGAAAAAATTGTGATTGTTGTGATCTATTGTTGCCTTGATCAGCTGATGGTTACAGCAAATCACCAGCAGATGGTGCCCCAGTAAGAAGTTTTCTTGGGCCTGAACAGAAACAGGTTTTCTGTAGACAAAACTGATGACCAGTTCCTAGTATGTTCCTTCCATCCTCCCTTCTTCCAAGCTGCAGAAAGTTCCAGGCGCTAACAGTTTCCAGAACCATATTACAGCCCATTATTATTAATGAAGAGGCATTCCCAAGGACAATACATGTAATGTCAGGATATTGCCCTTGGTTATGCCACTTCATGAAAATTCACAGGCTTCAGTTTTACTGTTGGAGACAGAACTATAAATGCTATGAATATGGAGCTACTGTATCTGGCTACACTGCAGGGTCTGTGGAAGAAGGTTTACCTGTAGAGATGCCAGCGTTGCTTGTAGGGCAGGGCCCAGAGATCCGTGATCTGCTCTGCTTCCTCCTCAAGCATGTGGTCTTTTTTCTTAAGTTCCTGCTTCACCACGTTTTTCAGCTTCTTCTTCATTTCTCGGGTTATCTGAACAAACGATGACATCAAAACAACTACAATCTCATGCCTGCTTCCATTTAAAATTTTTGTTTTAGGTATTTATAAAACACTTTTGTCCAAGTTTACTTGCGTTCTTGAAAATTGTTTTTAATCGTTTGTATAATTTCAGGGTCAGGGATACTAGGAAGAGAGTTGAACTGGCTTTCTGTTGATCTTGGAATTCAGCAGTTAAAACTTATTAGGGTTTATAATATTTTATATGGTCTCTGTTCAAATTATTTTTTCTAGGTATTTTCATTTTGTTAGGGACTCTCGTGGCTTGAATGTGAGGGCTAGTGTGTGCAACCTGAAACCGCCAATTCGAAATAGTAAGTCTGAGAGGAGGACAATTCTTTACTCCGCTGGTGAAGATTGGAATAAAATTCCAAATGAAATTAAACCTGTCCATATTAGTTCTAAGGAACAGTTGAAAAATTGGCTCCTGCATAAAATATCAGGCTTTTTTCTACTTTTGGACAGAGTTTCATGTCGTATATGTGTTGTACATGTGTTGATGTTATAATGTCTACTGAGAAGCTGTTTTCCTGCCTGCCAAGTCTTCAGGACAACAATGGAAATAAGTCATGTGACTTTTTTTTTTGCGTTATCCTGATATATTAAATATTTAAATTATCTAATAAACTCAATCAGTCAATCAAAGGAGTCAATGAGGAAGTGGAAATAACATTTTTGATGAACGTTAAATCCAACTGTGCACTATTGATAAACAGTAACAGTTTTGCAGCGATAAAATACACTGTTGTGATGCTCTTAGCAGGCCCAAAAAAACCAAGCTCACCTCCCACCCCTCATCGGCATCCTCTTTTCCTTTCTCATCCTCCTCCTCCTCCTTATCATCTTCCTTTGGCACGTAAGCAAGGACCTCCCTCTGTGCGGCCGCCATTCTGTCGAGGGCGCTGTGGATGTACTGCTGCATGTCGTCCCCCTCCATAATTCTCTCTGCCTGCACCAGCTCCGCCTCCTCTGTCACTTGGAGCAGGTCAGCCACGTCTCCATCTCCCTCTGTGGCTACGCTGGTCACGTCGCTCATGGCGTCTATCAATCAACCCATAGTTTTATATATAATCATGACTGTGATAACGTGATAGCCATTTTATGGATTACAAAGCCTCACTCTTCGGCCAAAAGGGGTAACAGTGGAAATGTGTGAAAAATTAATGATATGTGACGATACATTAATAATGCGATACGGCTGAACTGTCGGCAGTCTCTCTCAAAATGTTTAATGTCTGTGCTCTCATAATTGATCATTATAAGAACAACACTTGGTCCAGCATGACAGAATTGTGCTCTGTACCTTCATTGTCCAAAGGCTCAAGCACCGAGAGGAATTCTTTCACTCTCACTAGGTCATCCACTGAGTTTGTGCAGCTGCCCTCCTCCCAGCCAACCTGTTCATCACGACCTTCAGCAGTATCACCTGGAATTTATAATAAAAAAATAGCAGATTATGTAGCCCAGTTATAGTTACAGTACACTGCTTTTAATTACACTTAAAAGGCTGCCAACTAGGCAAGCCCAAGCCATTCTCAGATACGAATGAAGAATAACATCAGGTCTGGCCACAACATGTGGGCTTTGCTGTGAATCATGTGATACAAAGCCTGTGATTAGGATAAGAACAATGTTGCAAAGTTTTAAAAACAGGTTCGGTTACCATGGCTGCTGAAACTGTGTTGAGCACAGTGTGATTGTGATACATCTGGTTACACCCGTGGCCCATGTTCACACCATGTAGCACACCCAGCATTGTCACCAAATGGGAGCGATCATATTATGGAATGTTGCAACATTCCAGCTTTCACGTCACCACAGCAAAACCTAACAAAACCTTTTGCATTTTTACGGCACGTTGATTTTCCCAATAAAATTTGGAAAACATTGGACTTGGTGCCATATTTACTCTGATTTTTTAAATTTATTTTAAATTCTGTAGCACAAGGGCATTCTGTAACTGTTGACTATCTTTCCTATGTTCCAGAAGCAAGTTATGATGAATAGGATGAATATGAAAAGATAATTTTCACTCACCCATTTTCCTGGAGCTGTGACTCAACATGGAAATCCCCAGCCAATCCAGCATCAGGGACTGGGCCTTTTTTCTGCAGGACACACCTCCTCCGCCAAGCTAATTAGGAAGTGATAAATTTGCTCATTGAAGGGAGGTTCTAAAGGTAGCAGCATCAAAACATGGTACTGCGGGCTAAAAAAAAAAAACACAATACTGACCTGTCCTTCTTCAAGCATCACACCATGGAGAGTGAAAATGTATTCTTTGAGCACACTCTCGTGTAGAACTCCCTTAGCTGAGCTTTCCAACAAGGCCGCCAAGCTTTCAATTCTGTTCTCCAAATCCCCTCTTTCTTCCTTGAGCTGTAACAGGAGCATACTATCTATAAAATCTTGATGTGTCAATCCCATGTTATGAAAGACAAATGTTGTGCCAAATCCACCTTAGATTACAATTTCAATTCCAAATCTTCTGCAGCATAGTTGGGGTGTAGCTAAGAACACAAGCATCTAATGTCTGCTACAATGTACTGAACATTTGATAAAAAACATAAAAAGGCTTATATTTATATATGGCTAGGGAGTTATCTTTATTTTGTATTTATTTAAATGTGCCAGTGTGCATTCATAATGAGTTCTAAATTTTGCATGTAGAATTAAATGTTTTAATGTTAGAATTAAATTACATTCTTCGTAAATCTCAAGTAAAAATGAAATTGAACCTGATGACATCACACACAGCTTTCTGAATGTCAGCTTTAGTGTAACTCCTAACTATAAGGCTCTATGAACACAGCATGTCACTCAGCAAAGTCCTGCATCCAGCTCACCTGGGCATGCATGGCTCTCATGTACCCCGGCAGCTTCTGCATGAAGTTGGTTTGTCTCCTCAGTTTAGCCAGAGAGAGCTCCTGTAGGGCTTCATTTGAGCTTCTCCCTCCCACTCGCACCAACACCGAGGATTTACTCATGAACTTGAGAATGCCTTCAGAGACAAAATCCAAAGAGCGCAGCATAAATATGGAACTAAAGAGTGTGAGCAAGGTGAGCAACAGATAGAGCATCACAGTATATGGTGCAGTATTGGAGTAACTGACACAAAATCTGGCCAGTAATTGATACAGCAGTGGTAACCAACCCTGCTCCCATAAATCAACCATCCTGTACGTTTTCAATTAAACTATAATTTGGCGCTCCTGATTCCAATAATTAGCAGCTAGCTAGCTGTAGAATGAGGGGTGCTTTGTTAGGGTTAGATTATAAACCTACAGGGCAGTATCTCCAGGAACAGGGTTAGTTGCCACTGTCATACAGAATTGGAGTAAGTGAATGGCATCAGAGTATCTGACACAATAATGGAATAACTGATACAGTAACAGAGTTAGTGATACAGCATGATTAGTGAGAATAAATTAACAATACATGAGGATAAAAGAATAAGTATAAGCAGATATAGTAACATAAAGAATCTAGGAAACATAGAACATAAATATATAGAAAGGAAGTAGTGCAAATACAGTACCTTCCAGGAACTGATCCAGTGCATGGTTTGTGTAACAGACAACCAGAATAGGAGAACCGGCTGCTGAACGCCACACATTGGCATTGTCCAGAAGAGCCTTCACAATTTTCAGACCAACAAAAGTCTTTCCTAAAAGCAAGAGTTTGATACAATTATCAACCAAAAATAATGGCTTACTAGAAAAAAATACAATTATACACAACAATTAAATGTCAGCATAAGCTAATGAAAAATAATATATATCAGAAAGTAACAATGGCAGTTACTAACTTGTGGTTTCACTTATTAATACAGGAAATTTTAGTATGTTTGTTTATATACAAGATATACTATATCAGATACTTGTATTAATAGTTGTTACATCTACAGTTCCTTTCTCTGCAAATTACCTGTTCCCGGTGGGCCTTGAATGATGGTGAGCTCCTTGGTGAGGGCCAGCTGCACGGCCTTCATCTGCGAGTCGTCCAGTCCAAGCTGTTCTTTACTGGGCCAGTCACTGAAGTTCAGGATATCCCTCACGGTTTGCTTTTTCGTTGTGTCTGACAGGAAGTCCAATGGCTGTCTTTCCAGCCGATTATTGTTCATCAGGGCCTGGAGACGGTAACTGTGCTGATGGGCGAGAAGGTACCTGGGGGGAGAGATATCTTCCTCACAGCTGACGATGTACCTCTGCATGGGCAGGTCCTCCACGGACATCTCCTGCAGGCCCTCCAGGACATGGCGGTAAGCTTCAAAAAAGGCCATGTTCTCCACCATGAGGAACACATCACTTGGAGACACGTCTGCCAGCTTCCTCCTGTTTTCGTCAGTGAAAAAGACAGTAGTGACACCCTTCTGGAGTTCTTTCACATCCCGGTTGGCCACGGTGGCAAAAATCATTGTCCTGAAGTAGTCTGTAGACAAGCACACCAGCGCTCCAAACAGCAGCCGCTTGGAGCTCTCCCAGTTGATATTTTTCAAGTTCTTTCCATCAAATTTAACTCGGTAAAGGATTCCTTTAGGTGTACATACTGGGGCCAGAATGCGTGCGTTGAAGTAGATGCGAACATCATCAAAACGTCGCTGGCGAAGGTCCTTCCCCTCAAATTGGAGCAGTTGGGAGATCCCATCCCTGAGTGGTTTGATAAAGTCCTCGCGAAGCAGGCGGAAGTGTGTGTCCAGGTAGGTTTCACCATCTTGAAACTTCTCACCCACGATGTTGGGCCTCAGGAACGGCAGCTCTGTGGCGTGCATGTCCTCGTACGTGGGGAAGACGGACATGAGCCTGAAGTCCTCCACGCCCTCCTCGCCCTGCCTCCCCAGCAGAAAGGAGTAGTTGTCTGACCGAAGGGTGCCATCTCGCTTCTTTTCCTGCAGGTGGGCTGCCATGTTCTGGAGCTTCCCCAGGCTCTCACTGACATCCTCTCCAATGGTGACCCCCGCTTGCTGCAAGTTGGTGAGCTCCTTCTCCAGGAGGACAACGGCCATGGACACGTCAATGACGGTACTGGAGGGGAACACACTCGTTAGGGTGATGTGCAGGTCGATAATCTTCTTGACTCTTGCTAAATTCTGCTCCCTGGTGTCCTGGTCATTCATGCCTAAGGTTGCACCTAGTGTCATCAAAAACATGGGGATGGTGGTCTTCAGGAACTGGGAATCCTTAACCTCAGAGAGGAGGTGCTGCAAGTTATGCCTGTTGGTCCGGCAGCTGCAGGCCTTGCTGAGGACATCCAGAGTAATATGGGTCAGCTGGTCTGTGGTGTCCTTCCTGTCCAGAAACTCCCTCAGGCCACTCCCTGGAGCAGCCAGCTTCATCACTACTTCTGAAGGCTCCATCTGCAGGATATTTTCCAGGGAGCGGAAGTCTAGCCTCTGGCTGGGTTTGTGAGCGGGGTCCTGGGCTGTCTCACCCCTCCTGGCCCTACGTTCACGGCCCTGGGAGTGGTGGCCAAGGTCAGACAGGTTCGGCTGGCTTACTGCCCTGTGTGATGGACCAAGCCAGTCCCTGGGTGCGCTGTGCTCTGAAGGATTCAAAATGGTTAAAAATAAAATATCAAATTTGACAAATACTGACTAAGAAACTAAAATAGCTGTCATATTATCAAAATACAATATTACTTATTTACTGGTAAATTAGGAAAACACAAACCAAAATACTAAATCAGACCACTTTACAACTAACCATTGCAAACACAAATTTACAGTATAACTTAATTTTCATGTCACTAAAATACTGTTGCCGCAACCTTTCATCACACGGCAGTTTCTAAGTTCGGCTTGCTAGAACAGGTGAGGGAGGTAGACGTGTACTTAAATGGGCAGATTTTCAGGAAACCAACGACTAAGCAATGCGACGCTGTAATCACAGCTGACTGAAAAGGTCCGGTCCTTGGGCAAGGCCGAACAAACTGTGCATCACCCTGTGGGGCTGTTGGACACAGTCAGCACTGACACAGTTCAGATTTTACACCAGACCTTGAGGCTCAACCATGACTAGAACAGTACCTTAATAGGATGATCCACCCAGCAGGGCAACCCACTACAATCCTGACCAGATTACATAAACACAACCGGTCATTAACCGTACCAAACTGGCTCAAGCCCACCCTTACCATTCTTTGTAGCATTGTGGCTTCTGGTGTCATTCGGAGGCCTGTAATTTCTTGGGGTCTTGGGTACACTTGTTGCCGGGACTCCAGATGGATTCCTCATGGGATGGACAGAAAGGTTTCCAGTCCGTGCCTGAGATTTGTTGCGACCACCCCTTCTGCCGTCCTTGTGGGCAAACTGATCCCCTGGGGTGGTTAAGAAGTGAAAAGATCTCATTCACCCATCAACACAATCAGCAGTTACAGGTACACGCTGGGCATACATTTCTTTACTCTGGAACATCTTAGGTGCTTTACCTGCTCTTACAGGCCTTCCTCTCTCCTGGCTTTGCACAGGACTTCCAGCTAGATTATAAGGGTCTGTTAAATCCAGTGAGAGAGGTGAACTTTGCTGAAATACAGCCCTTCCCATACTGTGTTCCCGTCTCCATGGTGATCTCCCGACCGCCTCTGCCTCTCTGGCATGGGACTGCGACCTGACACCTCCCCGCCTGTTCTGAGAGCCGCCACGAGGGGCACCCGTTCGCCAGTGTTCATCTGCAAAAGAGACTGCTGCATGACATCGGCTTATCATTGCCGCAGCTGAAGGAGGCAGCTGAAGCAGCTTAAGGTACCATCCTGAAGCTGGGGGTATGGCACAAAATTCTGTCTGTGAAAAAAGTCTGTGAGCCCTCTTCCCCAAGCAAACTTTTTTGTGCAGGCCTTTTGAGGGCCTGCCACTCCCACCTTAGGGCACTGGGTAGTCAATTCCAGCATTCCCTCCACTCTGAGTCCTCTAATTGCAGCCATGCCCATTTCCTTCGGGACTTACACTCACCTTCCCCGTGCGATCCTCGACTTGAGCTGCTGCCAGGGCCCTGGTGTTGGGTCGGCCTACCCCCTGTGTCAGAAGAGGACTTACAAGTGAACTTATCTATTAAATATCAATGCAAACAAGAGTGATTTGCAGATAAAAATACACTAGACCCGAATGATAATGGTTTTCTTGCACCTCACAAATGTCCCAGCAGGTGGAGCACCTCATATTATGTAAATGTTTGGTACATTACGCCGTAAAGCATACATAGAAACTGGAGAAGGTGGGAGGGGCCAGACGGTGAAAACTAGGAAGTGATGCGAAACAGCCCATTTCCATCGGGACTTACACTCACCTCTCCCATGCGATCCTCGACTTGAGTTGCTGCCAGGGCCCTGGTGTTGGGTCGGCCTACCCCCTGTGTCAGAAGAGGACTTACAAGTGAACTTATCTATTGAGTATCAATGCAAACAGGAGTGATTTGCAGATAGAAATACACTAGACAAAAATGATAATGGTTTTATTACACCTCACACATGTCCCAGCAGGTGGAGCACCTCATATTATGTAAATGTTTGTTTCATTACGCCATAAAGCATACATAGAAACTGTAGAGAGTGGGAGGGGCCAGGCGGTGAAAACTAGAAAGTGATACGAAACAGTCCATTTCCATCGGGACTTACACTCACCTCTCCCATGCGATCCTCGACTTGAGTTGCTGCCAGGGCCCTGGTGTTGGGTCGGCCTACCCCCTGTGTCAGAAGAGGACTTACAAGTGAACTTATCTATTGAATATCAATGCAAACAGGAGTGATTTGCAAATAAAAATACACTAGAACCGAATGATAATGGTTTTATTGCACCTCACAAATGTCCCAGCAGGTAGAGCACCTCATATTATGTAAATGTTTGTTACGTTACACCATAAAGGGTAGAGGGTAGGAGGGGCCAGGCGATGAAAACTAGGAAGTGATGCAAAACAGCCTCTACTGCATATGCTTGAGGTCCAAAGAGCTGTCTGCCCATTTAATTCAGTGTAGAACCAAAGAAAACCTCATCAGTCCATTTTTTGTGATCATTAATTTCATTGTGTAGAGCAGTTTCAGAAACAATCGTTGTTTTGGTACAGAACTCTTGGCAAACTATTTATTAAAATGTGCATATCATATGAAGCGTAATGGTTGTCAATAGAGTTTCAAAATACCATCGAGGACGTTTTATTTTGCCTTCAAATGTCTGATATTCCCCATTCACTTTCATGGGAGCTCCAATGTATTGCCCTCAGCACGCACAGTACAGGCTTACTTCCGGGGCTTCACAATCTAAGTTAGCTGAAGGTGTGCCTTCCTGTCTAGTTAAATATGCAGGTCTAAAGTATTACACATACTTGCCCTGTGGAAGTCCTCAATCAGGTTTATATAGTGCCCATTACATCACAGCTCCAAGCCCACACTCCACCCATGATTTTATTGCCTCGTGCTGAAGTCCCTATTTACTTCCCAGCACTCATTGCCTGGCAGTCGGGGGGTTGCCGGTTCGATCCCCCACCCTGGGCATGTCGAAGTGCCCCTGAGCAAGACACCTAACCCCTAATTGCTCTGGTGAATGCGAGGCATCAACTGTAAAGCGCTTTGGATAAAAGCGCTATATAAATGCAGTCCATTTACCATTTAGAAATTAGAGTACGGTAATATAGAGAAACCGCTACTTGATAAACCTGATTGACTATTTTGGCACTGGAGACTAAAGAAACCTACGTGTTTACGAAGGTTTTATTTTTAAAAAGTATGTTCAGAACAAGACCACGTATCTTTATAAAATGCCCCGAAGTTTGTATGCAACGCGCTATATGTCATAATTGATTATAGTATTACCATCTTCTACAGCACAGCATGAATTAAAACTCTACCAGAAATGAACTCAAAAGCCCTAGTAAATTCAAGAACACTTACCACGTTGGCCTCCGCGACCAGACATGTGAAAAGACACAATTTCCTTCTATGTTGCGGTTGGACCTGAGTAACGAAGGAATATTGGCATCGTGAATATACCTGGCTACAAGCGCTTTGAATGAAAATGGGTTAAAATCTCACCCTGACATTTTCGTAAACGAAAAGGTCCGATTTGTTCTGTGAACTGTTATTGTGCGCTGACGAAGTATGCATTTAAAATAATTTCCTCGATAACTGTTCCGGGTAGGCTAAACGGTGTTATCACGAGTGCGCACTTACTCCACACTATGTAATTCAACATAAATAGGCTATACCTGGCATTAAACGCGGTGTAAAAAAGATACATAAATGAAAATAAATCCGGCTGACTCACCGAATGCTCCTCGGAGAACTGCTTCTAGAGTCTGGGACGCTACCCGGTTTATGAGGCTTAAGTTTCGATTTCTGACGAAATGAAAGTCATTGTTACGTACACCTTACAGTATTCTACGGAGCCACTCTAAGCAAAAAAAAAAAAAAAAAAAAAAAAAAAAAAAAAAAAAATATATATATATATATATATATATATATATATATATATATATATATATATATATATATATATAAATATACGTGGAAATCCGTACTCTCGGGTTTGCAATATAGCCTACATAATAATAATAATACATTTATTTTATATAGCGCCATTCATGAACTCAAAGACGCTTACACAGTGAAAATAGTGCTGTCACCTGCACGCAGAGGCTTTTTTTCTCTGTTTTTTTTTACCATCGTAGCGAAGAGCCTCGGCTGCTTTATTTAGAGTATTTTCAGTGGTCTGCCAGTAAGTAGGTCTAGTGCGTACTGCAAGCCGTTTTAGCGTTTATTAGCGTGACCGGATTCACATTACAGATATCTGTAATCCATTTACGACTAGTGAAAACATTAATTTAAGATAAACACATTTCGACTAGTCAAAATGTTAATTTTAAGATATCTGTAATTACATTTTGACTAGTAAATTACTTTTGTCATTAAGTTATATGGAACCTCCAATTAAAGATATCTAAAATTCAGTTTTGACTGTCTAAAACGTTAATTGTAGATATCACTATTTAAATTATTAGTAGTAGTAAATTACCAGTAGTTTCTCCGATTCGATCACGCGACCGAGTGAGATGAATAAATTACAACTGTGGATGGTTCAGAGTCAACTGACCTGCGCGTGTGTGTGGGTGGTGTACAGAATTCATGTACAGTATGAATTCGGCGTTGCTTGTGTGTCATACCGTGAACAACCAAAAGATGGCATCAACTATACTAAAGGTACTCCTTAAAGAGACAGTGTTTTTGAGTTTTACTTCAGTTTTGCTGTACGTGTTCAATTGGTCCAGACCAGTCCAGTCTTTATGTGCAATAAGCTTCTGACAATCAACAGCCGCTACTTATATTACGCCAGTGCTTCTTTCCTCCAGCGCAACAGTCTTAGTTGCATGGATCACAGAAGTAGTTCCAACTGAAAACAAGATAAAATGTTTATGCTGGCAGGTCATCAGATACTAATGTAAATACATAACATATTCTTCATTGCACACAAAAACGTCCTTGGCCTATTGAAAACATATACTGAAATAAAATTATATATAAAAAATGGAATTATCCCTTAAAGTCTTTGATTGTCATGTTTGACACTTAAAGAAAATTGGTTTGAGTAATGTAACAAATTGTTATGTATATTAAATATTGTGTCTATGCAGGTTTTCACTGCAGTTTATACTGTGACTGCATATAATAAATTAGACATCATGAACAATAAAAAGCACATTTCTGCACAATTCTTTAAAAATAAAATTAATGTTAAGAGGTTAAAAATATGACCATCAATGTAAACTGGCCGAGCAGTTTCCAAAGTTTAAAGAACTGAGCATCACAAAGAAAAGACCCAACACACTTGCCAGTAAAAAAAGAAAAACTCTGTATTTTTTTTTTCTTGATCACAATAAATTGGATGCCAAGAGCAAAATGTCTTTGAAGATGGATGGCATGGGGGAGGGGGAGGGGGTACAGTTAATTCCACATGTGGTCAGGGGCAGTAGAATGCAGCATCTGCCTGCAGAGAGGAAAAAAATCCCTATTAGGTCCAATGTAGCTCAAGAAGCCACAGAGGCCTCTATACGTCAAATTACTTCCGCTTCCTGTCATTAAGGTCTTTGGAAGAACACCAAAAGCAAACTTCTTGTGAAGAGTCTTCTTGTCTGTATTTGCCTGTATCTGTATAAAATAAAGAAGTGAGATTAAGAAACACCTGTCAAGACATGCTAACATGGTCAAAACAAGGAAGACTATTTGACAAGACACAAGAAGAAAACAAAAATACATATTATAAGTAGGAAAAGAAAATTAACCTATCAAAATGTATTCATGTGTAGCTTGGATTCATCTTTTTATTATACTGTGCTCCATACCCATACAGCATGTTTCAGCTAATATCTCCTAGTACATGTATGTTTTCCATATTGCACATTAACTACACTGTAAATGGAAGATGGTTTTGAACCGGAATCTACATGAATCTGTAAGGATTCTTTGAACAGAAAATAACAATGGAGGAAAAACATTTTTGCACACCCAGGTATACAAAAGCATCCATTGCTGGAGACTTCCATGCTATGGAATACAGTTCTGTAAAAATATTTTCATGCAGAACAAAAGAAAAAAATACACTGACAAACAAGTGCAAATTTCTGAAAAATAAACCTCCACACTACAAAAGAAAAACACAAAATTATTCACTGAATCAACATGGTTACCAGGAAACAAATGTTCCAATGAACTTTCACAAACATACAATAACAAATAAATAAATATAACACATTTAGAGAATTTGGGTATTTAAGTTCCAGTAGACCTACAGTATGCCATTTTTGTATTGGTTTACATCAGAACACAATGATCATCCTTGTTCTTCAGGAACAATATCCTTCAATGGGTAACAATGTATTCTAAAGCAGACAAATCCAAATCACAACAATGGTAACCAAACAAAGTGAGAAAATATAATGAGAATAATTTGACCAAAATCAATTTTATGAAAGGTATGCAGTTAAGATGCAACGTCTGCTTTTTCCCTCATAAAAAAGTTTACATGTGACTTTCTGATCTGCATTACAATAACTCATGAAATACTGGCTGAATCTGCACATACAGTTATAAAAGGGAACGATAAGTTAAAATTTAAATAATTGCATTAATGCATTAACTACTAAATATGAATAAATATGGAGAATATATTGTCAATGCAGAATGAAATTATTTATAATAGCCAAAATCTACATATTTGTAGGAACATGTTTATAAAGAATTTACCATTTAGAGGAACGTTTGACTTTTGTACTGATTACACTTGATCGTGTTTGAAATATAAAACATGGCTGAATCAGTATTTAAACTAGTTTGTCAAGATCCTGAATGCAAATTTTAATTAGCATATCATTTTGCATGTCATAATACTACGTATATTTTAAAATTTGAAATAGAAAATACCATGAGAGAATATAGATAATAGACACGTTAAATAAAAAGATAGTGGAGGTTCCATTCTGGAATTGCAATAGATTTCTTTTGCAGATTAATTTTTAATTTTTTTTTAATTTTTATTTTTTACAAACAGGAGATCAACACCATGTGCTAATTTATCATTCTAGGATAATATTTTAAGAAGACTTTTAACAAAACCTGATGAATCCAGATGTTATAGGATTAATCTCTTCTTGACCTGGAATCTCATTCACTGGAAGAAAATATTTATATATTTTGTTTAACCCTTTATTTGTATTTCCCACATTAACTGACATCAATCCCCATCTACTTATTCCATGAAAGAGGCAGCTTGGTCGCAGTTTGATTTTGTGCAGTAATGTGAAACAGAGAGGCACTGCTATTGGCCAATACTGGTAGTCTAATATCGGTTATGGATATTTACCCTTGCATTTTCATATTTTACATTTATAATATTCATACATGCTTAACTTAATATTACCACAAAACATTCATAACCATATAAAAAAATGTTTGGGCAGGAGCGTTTCCTGGACTCAAATTGAGTTTGTTTGAGGTGCTCTTTGGATGGGATAAGTATAGACATCAAAATCAAAAATAAAAAATAAAAATAAAAAAAACTTAATATGA
This sequence comes from Anguilla anguilla, assembly GCF_013347855.1. Taxonomy (NCBI): domain Eukaryota; kingdom Metazoa; phylum Chordata; class Actinopteri; order Anguilliformes; family Anguillidae; genus Anguilla; species Anguilla anguilla. The sequence continues at coordinate 13,025,695 of NC_049208.1, read as the reverse complement.
CCATGCCACGATAACAAAGGCATTTTAATTGTTAAAAAGAGAGTGCCTTGGAGTTTTCTTTGATTTTCATTCATAACCATATATTCAATCCACAGATGAAAATTATAAATACACAAGGAACAACTGGTTATAGAAGTGATACATTAATTAATATTCAGCAACAATTATTGTGTATTGTCAGTCAGTGGATTGAAGTGTGCATGTGTTGGTAAGAGATGCACCAAGATATGCATTGGTTTCTTTACACATCTTCTAATGACATTAGAAGGAATGTGAATTATTGCTGAGAGCAATTTGGACCAGAGCCTACTACCGCATAATCCGGGTTTGCCTACAGAAGAATGATTTGTGCAGTAGGGGAGTTGTGTGGCAAAGAAGTGTTAGGGAACACATCTGCATCTCTGCGTTTGAGCGGGTGGGGAAGGACAGCATGGGGTTGAGATTCACAGAGATCCTAAGATGGGGGGGGGTGTGCTGGTGACTTTATCTGACTTTCGGCATTCCAAGGTGGGAGATTATTACCCTAACGTAGGGAGAGAAGTGAACAGACCAGAGGGAACACGGAGTAGAAGAAGAGAAAAGAAATAGGGAATACAAATATCATACCAACACATGCATACTTTAAATACAATCATCAACTGCCCAACAGTATAACAATATTGTATAATACGTAGACATACTAAAAATAATAAGTACACCATATGACCATGCCATCACATGCAGATGCAGCACTGGTTTCTGAGGGATGTTCAAATGCTCAAAAAAGTGCATGAATACTAACTTCATATGCAAGACCCGCTTATGAAATGGAAGCAAGAAATTATTTCTGAAATAAGGCATAAACCTTACGTTTATGATATAATATGCATATTAAAAAGGAGTTTTTGAAATTAACTTTACATTTACTGGAAAACACTTTTTGGAATTTGAAAACGAATCCCAGGCAAAGTGATCAGTTCAACGCAGAAAGCAAAAGCGACCGACTGTAGCATGTGAAACCAGGCACTTTCCCTGGGTTCCGTTTCTCACGGGAACACCCTCAGTGCATTTACATTTCTCATTGCCATGCTCAAAACACACAATCACTAGCGTAAACGCTACACAAGCACAGTAACGTAAAACTGAACAAAACTGTCAACAGACAACATAACATACGCATTACAGTACAAAACAAAATCGGTAATAAATGGTTGATCATTTACTTTCAAGCTCACAGAGGACAAAAAAAACAGCAAAACATTTCCGTCGTTGTCAGTCTTACCTTGACACTGCCTCTTAGACCCTAGTTGTGTTGTATTCAGTCTCGAGTCTGCTTAGAGACCCAATGAGACAGAACCTGCAAGGTTATTGCTAATTCATTTAATTTGACACTGTGCGGGAGCATTCACATTTGTACACGTGAGCTGCCATGCATACAGTATACTTAACCATCAGTGCTCAAGCTGAAATTGATTTGATATACATGAAGAAAATTTTTTTTAAATTCAAACGAAGAAAAGAGTAAAATCAAACCTATAATACAACACATCACTGCATAATAAGCAATAGGGGGTAAGCAGAGTTCAGATGTTGTGTGCACTTTAGATATTACCATGTACAGAAGGGCAACTCTAAATGTGCATTGCTTTTAGTATCCAACAGTAAATCGAAGTGTAAAATGATAAAAGTAATCTATTTTTAGTAGCACTTTTATTAAATGTTCTCACTGTATTGTTGATCATTCTTATGATTAATAATATAATGACATATTCGTTAATTCTTTAATATTTAAATATTCAAATGTGCAGTATAATTAAATATTTGTTAATATATTCTCATTCTCCTATATGTAAGTGTGCAAGAGCTTTCATTTTAAAAACTACTTTAGTAAAAGAGAATAAATGTTAAGCCATTCAGGTGAAAGGAGCATTGTTGTGTCTGCATCTGATAAAACCATATGCTATTTGAAAAGACAGAACTGGAAATTTTGCCAAAGACTTAAGAATTACGACAATCCGGACAGCACGGTAATGCCATTGGCTGGAAGCAATGTCAATCGACACCTCCCTCCCCTGAACCTTCCGGCAGAAAAATGAATCGCAGGTGTGTCAGAGGCGGAAGGGAAAAATAACTTGAAGGAAAAAAGCAAACAAAACGGTACTGGTGAACAAAAGAACAAAGAACAAGAAAGAAATTATATGAATATTTTCAGGCAAAAATAAAATAAATGATAACTAAGACCCCCTACCCAGGCCCCATGCAATGAAGGGCCTTGTCAAAAATCAATGGATACTGACCGCTGGCCGTCCCTGTCGTGGCGGGTCAGCCTGTGGCTTGTGGTGGGCACGCCCTCCAGGTCATCGTCCCCACCCCCGTCCGACCCGTCGGCGTCGTCTTGCGAGTAGCTGTGCTTCATCACGAGGATGTTCCTCCGGCCGGTGGGCGGGCCCAGCACCCTGATTGGCTGGCCCTGCACGTCGGCCGGGAGCGCGGGGTCGCCGCGGGCGCTCAGGTTGGCCCGGCTGCCCCTCAGGCTGGAGCTCTGGGAGCCGCAGTGGTGGTCGTGGACGCACTTGGACGAGGACCAGCGCAGCCGGTGGTAGTTCTCCAGGTCCTCGGCCAGGTCGGCCAGGTCGGCGGGCGTGGGCGGGCCTGGCGGGCCGGGCGTGGCCGCTGCAGAGGCGCTGCGCAGGGTGCACAGCTCGTAGTGCGGCGGCTCGAACACCTCGTGGAACATGGTGGGGTCGAAGTCCTCGCGACGGACGATGTACTTCTTGCGCGGCTGCTTGATCTGCACCACGACGGACACGATGAGGAGGATGAAGACGATGGCGCAGGTCACCCCGATGATGGCCAGGTTGGTGTTGTTCAGGTTGTCCAGGATGTTCGCTTTCCGCTTCTCTGCGTGGAAAAACACAAAGAGCAGTGACATCACTTCTTATTTTCCCCACTGCTCCCTAATTATATTTTTTACAAAGTTTTTCCCTTTGTCAGTCAGGTTCTGCATGTTTCCATTAACAAGCAGCAGTTCCTTTTTTGTGAAACAGCTCAGATATCTGCCTTGGCACAATGGTAAGAGAACTCATATTGCAACCAGAAGGTTTAAGGTTCAAATCCCAGCGGGGCACTGCTGTCGCGCGTAGGTCTAGGCCCCTGCCGTTACCCCCGGAGACTCTCACCTTTGCAGTGGTTCTCGTCCCAGGGGTAGACACAGTTCTGTATGCCGTTACACACCAGGGTGTGGTTAATGCACATGTTACTGTGGCAGAAGAATGTGTCTGACTCACATGGTGCTGGGAAAAAAAAGAAATATGAGGTTATGAACAGCTGTACATACACCCCTATACACAAACTTACTCTAGTATTACACGTGCACAAGTCACACTACAGTACTCTACACTTAGACACCTGGCTCACACTCCAGTATTACTCATCTAAACGCCTCAAACTGCAGTACTACACAATGCACACACCTCATATTCCAGTGCTACACATCTCTTTCTGCCTCACATTACAGTACTACATCCACACCTGAACACTCTGAACAATGATGCATACAAAATGGTAATGCATACATACTACAACCATTAATTCCTTAAACTCTTATATTCCTAAAAATACAAACAAGCATAAATCGTAAGTAAATAGCAATGTATTTGTTAATCATGCAGAAATGCAATCATTACAAGTCATGCATATTCCATTCACATTTGCTAAGAGGAAATGAGTCTCTAATAAGCTTCCCTTACGTCTGAATCATAGTCAGCCAACAGGAAGAGACAGCAGCATCTAATTAAAATACTGAAGGTCACTTAAAAAAAGCACTTTCAGTTACTAATTACTTTAATTACAGAACAGGCAATCACTGTTTACTAGTCTCTTTACAGCTAAAAATGACGCATATAATCAATAGTTTCAATTACAGTGGTCTTTACAAATGACATAGCCAGGATTTAAACCAGAAAGATCAAGGGTGTAGAGAATCATATGTGAGACAGATTTTCTTCAAATATCTATGATGACTCACAGAGTGTAACAATAATGAGCAATTTAAAATGACTCATCTATCTTTTCTTGGAGACACATTGGAGTTCCAATAGAACCAATGACTCTATGAAATCACAAGGCCAGTTCTTCTGCTGGCCACATGGTGGAGCCACATCACCGTCCACAAATCAATGCTGGCAAAATCTCAGCGGACACTGATGACTAAGCTTGAGTGAAAATAATTCATGGCAGTATCATCATTTAATTGCCCTGTTGCTCACACCAGACCGTGTTCCCTTGGTGTATCAATTAAATAGTAATTGACTAGTTGGATTAAGGCCGATGTGGCAAAGATCTTACATTTTAATGTCATTTCTGTGTGTTGGGTGGGGCACCACCCCCAGTTATCTGAACACTAATATCATGTTTCCATAAAAAAGTCCCCGCATCTCAGCACACAATATAGGACTTCAGACCTTCACATTGTCAAAACCTTAATATAGTGTTTTAAATTCAGTAGATAAGCAACAGGGTCTGGAGAACTGGACTTGAAGAGGAAGGGTTGCATGCATTAATGGAAGAACATATGGTTGAACTACAGTTTAAAAAAGAAAACATATAAATAAAACATACTTTACAGCAAGCATGAGTGCCAAACAGGCATACAATGAGAGACAGAGTAAAAGTAAGTTTAGATGTTACATCAGCATTTGATACCACCATACTTGGCTGTGGGCATGGACTTCTACAGATCTGTGTCGTTTTGACCATATGCAATTCAAACACTGCCAATGAAATGTTGGCTTTACTGCAGAATCCCTTTTAGAAGGTGGTAGTAAAAAAAAACAGTTTAATAGGTAAAGCTGGGTAATACGTACAGAGAGACAAGGCGAAAAAGCACCGTTTTCTTCCATGTTGAAGGAGCGAACACGCAGATGCAAATGGCTTTTCAGTATGGAATCTGTATGGGGTGCCTCCTCTTCAGACCCAAGAGAGAGAGCTTGTGAGGGGAATTCGTGAGGAGGCGTTTCCCGGGCAACGGCATACCCCCATGCTCATTGAGCGGATTGGCTGCGAGGTGAGAGCCAAGGCATGTAGCCGAGCAACACCACCCCCCCCCCCCACCCCCCACCCCCCACCCCCACCCACCCCCTGCAACCCCGACCCTCCTGTCTGGAGCCATTCAGGACCGGCTCACCATCAATGATGCACACTTTCCTCATCCTCACCCCCTCCCCCCCCCCCCCCCCCGCCCCTTTCAAAAAAAACCCACTCACTGCATTCACCTGAACTCCCCCCCCATCCATCCCGCTTTGCCTGTTTCCTTTCTTAATTCGTTCACTCACTCACTAACTCACTTGCTCACTCATTCTTTTTTTCCCTCTCTTTAATTATTTGCTCTACTGGACAGAGACTCAGTCATTCATCACCTCTAACCCCCCGCCTGCCCGGTGAGGCACTTAAACCCAGTCTTGAGAGAAATGTGAATGAATGTGGCGTGCCCCGCGCTGCGACGGCTCTACAGGAAGCAGACCCTCTACTTCCTTTTTTATCTCCATCTGTATAAATGGAATTAGGCATGGCTGAGGTTCGGGGGGGGGGGGGGGGCAGGGACGGGGGGCGGGGGGGCGGGGGCAGCCCCAGACAGCCTGAGAGGGAAGGGCTGTTTGATCCCTGCAGCGCACGCTAACGACGGAGTGCGGAGCTCCGCGGCCGCGCCGCACCGCACCGCACCGCACACCAAACGCCGCAGCACATCCTACTCAGCCCTGTACACACACGCTCCGACACCCTGACTCCTCAATGGATGACTGGGCAGGGAGGGACAGAGGCGGGGTGGGGAGGGGAGGTGGGGAGGTGGGGCTGCTGGCTGATAAAACAGCTGCAGAAACGCACATTTCTACACGCACACTGTTTATTCATTAAACAGCAAACAGGAAGCTCCTCGCTGCATTCCTTTTCAGCCGCACACCTGCACTTAATTGGCCTGCCAATGGCTCCGGTGAGCTCCTTCTGCAATCACATCCAGCTGTTGATTGGTATGTAAATTACCTGGAAGTGAGGATCCTCTAAGCATCCATGCATGTCCAGGTACTTCTGATTTATTACAATGTAAGTATGGTTTGTCCTAAACACCACTTCCACAGCAAAGGTATACATTTTAAAGAGGGATGAAGACTCACCCATCAAAACTGGTCTTGAACCAAATTTTCAGGTTCAATAAAGTAGGGAACATACCCTTATAGCAACAGAATATACTGATACTATATCAAAAAAAGAAAACTACTGCCACAACTGCTACTGCTACTCCTTAGTGTATTAATATTAACATTTTAAAGTTTCCACTACTGTTATGTGCAGCTACGCTCACAATAGGAAAATCAAAAGGAGGAACCTTGGATTTGTATTTGTCAGGAAACCCTAAGAGACTAGTGTAAACCCACAACATAAGTCACACTTACTTAGACGGCCTAAATATGATTCACCACTATGAACAGCATGCATCACTTATAACATCTGTGACAGTTACATTCACAATCTGCTCACGTCATATTTTTGTTCCGAGTCATTCTTACATTCTAATGTATCATGTTAAAGAATGATATTGCCAATATATAACATATTATATATCCAGGCAGTCCATTAATGTTGTATGTTTCCTGGAACAAATTGATAACAGCAGATCAGGAGATATGGGCTTTCAATTACAAAAAAAGAGAAAAAAAATAGATGAAAAGATTTTATGAGGCCCATGACATTTTCAGCGATTCCACCTGTTTCTGTCCTATTTCTATTTTATTGAATTCACCGCTGTCTGTGTCGCAGACTCGAGTGCCTGATGCTCACCTTATTAGACAGTGACTGACCGACCTGTTCTTCAGAAACACAAGCCTTTCCAGATCAATACGTTTATTATGGAAATCCTGTTAGCACAACAGCTACTGTCAGAAGGTCTGTCAAATGTCATCACCAGATTATGTTTCCGCAACAGCCAAAAATCCACACTATGGGGTTCAGCTGAGGATATAGACAATGCTGCTTATAAAAATAAAATAAATGATTAAACATACAGAAGTAATTTCCACCTGAACTCAATCATTTGTCCGCAAATTTGACTTGCAATAAAAAGAAAAATGCCTTCTTGTGAGGGAAACCAATCGCGAGACTGAATGTTTATAATGGTTTTTTTTTTGGAGATGTCTTATATTGCTCGATGGTGAACACATTCTGCGTTCACAAGTGATAAAAAATCTTTATCTTTTGACAAAAGCATGAGTTGATTACTCCCTCCAATGAATGTGTTAACTGTTGCAGCCCAACCCCAGACAACAAAAAATTTGGCAAGTTAAAATATATATGAAAAGGGTTTTAAAAAGGGTAAGAAAAGAGAGGTTTGCTGATATTTCTTGATGTTTAAATGCAGTGTGGCACAACAAAGAGGAGTAAACCCGAAACATTATCGGCTCGCTTACGCTCTTGAAAAGTCGTGAACAGAATGCGGAACTTGCTCTTCCGGCTGCCCTCGTCGGCCCACATGCGGACCACGCCCAGCGCGGAGACCAGCATCACGTCATTGGCCACCGTGCTGCAGAACTTATTCTTCAGGTCCTCCACCGAGCTGCTCCCGTCGTACACCGCCACAAAGTTCCGCTTGCACTCGTTGGAGTTGTGCATCTCATACTCCAAAAAGCGCAAGTAAATCTGTAAAGAGGCAAATAGATAAATACAATAAAACAGAAAACATGCTATGAAACTTGCTTGAGCTGAATCAGTAGCGGCTGAATGTATACAGTGCTATCAGGGAGTCAGAAATGGCCAGGGTTGTCAATCACCGACTGCTGTTCACAAGAAAACAAAAGCACTAGGTTCAAAATTCAACCAGAATCACCGAAACAAAAGTCTTCTCTCACTGGATTGTACATTTTGTTTAGTAACATGTTTTGTTGAAAATTCCTGGGAAGCAGAATTTTCTTCAGAATCTTTCCAGCATTTAAAGGGGTAAGGGATGCAAAGGGATGCATAGGGCATTTTGCGGTTCAAATATAAATAATTAATTAAATAATAATGCGGTATAAATAATTAGTGACAAAACAAAGGTACAGTGCTTCTTTTTCCCGTTTCACCCAACTAAAAGTTAATGTGACAAGCAGAAATTGATCCAACAGATAACTGTAACCATAGGTTCAATAGGTTACCATGATTGCCTATATCTGAGCAAGGTACTCAACCTGAATTGCTCCATTAAAAAATATCCAGCTGTATAAATTGATTGCATGTAAAGAATGTAAAGTCTCAAAGTTGCTTTGGATAAGTGCATTTGCTCAATGCTGTAATGTAATGTGCAGATTGTCTGCAGTCTACTGAATCTTGAGCGTACAGGTGCCACCTATGGCCAGTAGGCCTGCAGGAAGCCCTGTGATTGGCTGCAGCATCACCCCGGTGAGTGAGACGTTTCAGTTACGTGGAGAGCTGTCTTGGTATTACTCCTCTGAGCGAACGGGCTCTCACAGCCGGCCATACTGCAGGATGCTAACGCTGCGCAGCTCGGTGGGCGCAACCGGAACATGAGAAGGAGCTCAGCGCGGCTGCCAGCTACGGTGGAGTGCCTGTCTCCACTTGCCCGCGCTCTCCAAAAATCGACTGAAGATGTTGCAGGGATTAGATGGGCCTACAAATACAATGACGTTGAGAACGCGAACTGACTCCCCCCTCCTCGCCCCACAACGATACTGGCAGACTGGTGTGTTCCACTGCATTAACATAAGATATTGCTTCAGCTATATGCACTATCACTATCAACCCATTACCTTCTTGGTAACATTATAGATTATCCAAAATATATATTATCTGCTCATATATTTTTCATCCAGTTAACTACTACACACACCACCCTTCAAAGACGCAATAAGCAAACTGCATTTATATCAATAGAATAAATGCTAACAGACAAAAATTATTTTTAAGTTATGCTTGAAACAAATGGCCCTGTTGTTTGCACTACAGAAGCCTAGTTTCATGATGAAAAACTGGAGGGTTCTGTTCAGCCTCCATTACTACAGATGTGTCAGGCCTGGAAGCAAACTGCGCTTTAAACAGAGAAAGATCTTAACAGTTAAAAGAGGCAGAGCAATCAAAAACAGCAGGTGTTTCACCCGCTCAATGCAGGGGGCATTTCCCTTTACACAGAAGTAACCAGAGGGCAACAGACAATGCTCCTCCCTGCTGTCCATGCCTACTTATCTCAGTCAATCGCAGGGATGGCACCGGACCTGGCAATATGGCGGGAAAGAGAAGCTTCCCTCCTCATTAGCAAGGGGCAGCGTCGCCCGGTAAAAGCCACATACAGCACGAATGCCTCCCCAGCACTGAGGCAGCCGGGCCCCCGCCACTCTATATCCACAGAAATGGCCCATCTGCTTCACAGAGCTGCACTTTGCCTAAATACACTAGCTAAAGCAACTACTGTAGCATAGTAAAGTTTAGCATAGTTTAACGTGGTGTAGCATAGCGTAGTGTAACATGGCATAGTAGGCCTGTAGCATAGCATGACATAGCATAGAGTAGAACAACATAGCATGAATGCCACTGAACAAGAACAGCTTAGCTCATTTAATATTTACATTTTCAGAAAAAATGGACACGCAAGCCCACTCACGCTCCAAAATGATCTGTGCCGTGTTAAAGTTTTAATTTATTTGGCTCCACAGTTTTGCAATTGGACCTTCGAAAGTGATAGCTCTGTTCAACGCCTATCTAACCGAATGCTGAAATGAGCTGATAAGAACAGTTTAGGGGAGAGTTTCGGCTCGCCTCCGGAAAAGCGATTGGCTGTGGCGCAGAGGCTGTCACTCATTCAGCCCAGAAAAGAGTGGCTTAGAGGACGAGGGGGGAGAGAAAGACAGGTGCAAAATATGCTACTTTTCTGTTGTCAATTCTGCTGGCCTTTCATAGTCCTTTTGTACCCATTTGCACAATTACGTGCCCCTGTTTGTGCTATTTATTAATAATTGAGACCTTGGATGCCTTTTTTTAATATTTTTTTTTAGAATGCTGTTAAGAAGCTGATCATATGGGGAGGGAGGGGCGGCCCGCAGACACGCTGTCGCTGTGGCCTCGCATCAGAACTGTCAGGGATCAGGGTTAGTGTGGTTTATTGGAGAAGGACACAGCAAAATTCAACCCTAATGGAGGTTACATGAGCTCAATAGGAACCAAATATATTACAGTATATCAGTGTAAAAAGTATTCTCTCTACTTAATTTTACAAAAAATATTTTGCTGTGTATGGGGTAGTGGTTATGGGTGCTCACATGTTTTACTCTTGACAATGGCGCCTAATATGCACTGCTTCAGACACGCTTTATTCATACATATCCAACTGTATGAATAAACAGCCTGCACAAACTGCAGCTGCACACATGCAAGAGGCTCCAGCCAGGAACCTGCAGGGTGAATCAATAATGTAAAGCCTGTTCCTCCCCTGACCAGAAGAGCAGAATGAGAATGAGATATGGGGGGGGGGGAGGGGGGGTAGGTTTATTCCTCTGGACTCAACATTCCTCCCAATCAGGGGCACCTGCTAATCACACAGGCCAGTCCTGCTGTCTATCCTCCAAGCCTGCCCTCTGGCCACTCGAATCAAAGCTTTCTTCTGTCCCTCGTGAACGCGTAGGAATTGGAGCTTTACAGCTACAGTACTGCCTTTATTTATTTATTTTTTTATTTATTGGAATTTCAAACACATTCCCAGAGGAAGTTGCCTCGGCATAAAGCAGGAAGCGGATAACAGGGATTTCCCCTTTTGGTCCCTCGGATTGATCTGAGGATGGGGGTGAATTGTTCGAACCTGTTCCCAGTAGGCATAAAATGGAACCATCCCCATCTTGTTCCTTTTTTTGTGTGATTACAATCCTTATTGTACCCATGACATAGTAAATGTATACAATATACCAGAGGCACAGGAGGAAACAAGTAAACAAGAACCATAAAAAAAAATCTTATCCCTTGTCTGTAAGATATTCTAATCGGAATATTTAGACCAGTGGTGTCAAACTCGTGCCATGGAGGGCCGTGTGTATGCAGGTTTTCATTCCAACCAATTAATGCTGCCTTAATTGAGTCCAATTACTCATTCAGCCATATGCGTTTAACTGCATTGAAGCACAGAATATAAGAAAATTTTTATTTAGACAATGCGGGTCACCATAGACGTCGGGTCACCATTGTGCACAAACCTGCATCCCTAATTCAGCAAATAATTTAACTAATTATATAATCAAGATCTGAGGCTGGAATGAAAACCTGCATACACACGGCCCTCCATGGCACGAGTTTGACACCACTGATTTAGACTATTTGTAATTACAAATAAATGCTTGTGTTTTGTTAATTTGAACTAAAGTTTAGTGAACTAAACTTCCTACTATATGTTGGAAAAAAAGACTTGCATTTATAAAATAAGAAATTGAAACCAGCTGGAGCTGAGCTAATCCTCGAGTGTGACCATCTGTGTGTGCATATGAGTGTGTGCGTGTTTGTGTGTGTGTATGTGTGTGTGTCTGTGTGACTGTGTTTGCTGTCAATCATAATGTAACTTCTGTGCAAGCATGTGATAGCATATAATAAAAATGTTTTTCTTCATTTCAAAGTTTAGTTTAAAGTTTTCAAAGCTTTTGAAATAACTTTTTTTCGGCAGGTGTTTCCAGCACACTATCAGGATGTGTCACATTGAAGGCGATGCCTCTGGGAAGGCAGGAAGCAGGAAGTTATCTGACTTTCTCTTTCTCTTACGGACAGGTTTGACAGGCACTGAATCATCCCCAACCTGTGACTCATCCCTACCTGTTGGCACCATGTGCAGGGCACCTGGTCAACAACAGGAACACTGCTGCTTTAGAAGAAGAACACTGAGGGTCGAAGGAAACTCGCGCAGTAGGCAAAAACAGCAAACAAAGACAGGGAAACGCACAAGCTAAATCAAGTATGAAATCAGCCGCTCATAATGTTTACAAGGTACAGGGGAATAGGACAATAAAACAACAAATCTTTGGTTAAGCACTGCTAAGGACTTAGGCGATCTGTTATTCAGGGCTGACTTGATCCGTACACAGTAGTGCTGCAGGACCCTCAGGGGGAAAGGGATTTAAATGGCAAAGGGAGTAAATGCACACCCAGGGAGGCCACACTTCGCTCAACAGAAGAGCAAAGCTAAAACGATCCTGAATATCGCAGCGGGCCCTGTCCTAGTTTAAAAAGCCTAACTGTTCTTACCACGCCAGTACGATGTCACCTTGTCAAGACAGGCAAGAGCAGGATATAGTACCTTCTCCAACTGAATATCGGCTTTCTGCTTCACACCTTTACTCAGCAGGGTATCACCAGTGCTAGCTCGCTTGTTTGTTTGGTTGTTTGTTTCAGAGGCACGAGAAAGCAAATGGAAGCATACGGGGGAAAAGACAACACCGAGAGGATAACGCCGGCTCGCCAGAACAAAGCAAAGATGTTGTTATTTTCACGGCCCAACACGTCCCGACGCTTAAGAGGACAAACAGCCCAACGAGGAACGCCGACGACCGCGGCGCGTGGGGCATGTGCAGCTGCTCCGCGTTCCAACAGCCCGAGGCGAAAGGGGTTTAAAGTCCTTCTTCGCCGGTAAATCACACATACATAACCAGGTGACAATGTTCTTTGAGACCCAGGCCTGCCCGGGGGAAGATTTGCGCGGCTGAATGGTAATGCGACCGGAATTCATGGAAAAACAACAACATAAAGGAAAACAAAGAACCGCAATGGCACAGGCTATGCAACTCTCTGCCTCTGCTATCTCGCTAAGATATTTAAAACCAGCATGACTTCTGTTTGTGTCTCACACATTGTGATTTTGGAGAGTTAAACAGGAAAACATTGTGCAAGTAAAAAAAACAACAACAAAAAACACATTTTGTATGTTTTCCATGTTAAAGAAATTTTAAAAAATGTTTAAAAAATGTCATGGCCAATGCAATGGTGTGGCAATGAAAGAAGCTGACTGGGGAAAAACCTCATTGCTATTCAAGCATCTGTACCATATAATGGGCAAAAACACAATTTAAATAGATTTTGTTGTGTAGTGCCGGCAGTACCACCATCATTCCCTTCCCTCAAAATCCAGTGGAGCTACGTGGGACACACTGTGACATCTTGCAGAAAATGAATTCTCCCTAATCGAATACTCCCCCCATATTGATGTTAGGGAACATGGGGAGACTGTTCCATCAGCCACACAGCCGTCCCCTGGATTATTTTGTTTAAAGAGCACAAATGGAATTGTGTTCTGTCAGTCTGTTGATTTGGAGAAAGAAATCCGCTTTCTGTGTTCCATTTATGGCACCGTGTGAAAAACAGTTGCCTGTGCTGCGTTTCATTTTCTCATTTTGTAAACAAATGCTTATTGACGCAGCTTCCAGCTATACCTGCGTCAATAGACGCACATAATGAACAAAGCAAAAACACACCTGACTGACTGGGAAAGAATATGTGAAACTACATTTCACTGCAGAAGCTCAGCCCCACCACTGCAATGTTAAAGCCCCAGGAAATCCTTAGGTATAGAGCTGGGTGGAGTTTGGATATTACCTGTAGGTACAGTAGGGAATCTTTGAGCTGGGCGGAGCTCGGATATCATCTATAATTCACCGATCAAGGATCGGATATCCCCTTCAGGTTACTAACCTTGGAGCCGGGCGGGGCTCTGATGACCCATTTGCAGTCCACCGCCTCCGTCAGTAAGGCTTTGCCCTCCTTGCTGATCTGCACCGACTCAACGATGCCCTGGGGTCCATCCAACTCAAACTCGCAAACTGCTCGGCGGAAAAGCAAAGGAACCACAGGTCAGAAAATCTCTCAGGCACTGGGGGGTTGGTGGGTGGACTTTTCTGGAAAAGCTCACAGCGGGGAATGAAGTGTACTCACAGGGCAGAGGCTTGGGGTTCCCCAGATCCTTAAAGTCTGGATCTGTAAGAGAGAGCAAACGAAGCACAGTTTCACACAGAGAAATGGCCGCCTTCGGCGCGAAACACCACTCATTAGCCCGTGCATCCAATTAAGGCCTCCTTCAGATGCATCAACCTGCAAAGTAACATCCACAACTAATGCTTCAGCCTTAAACCACAAATACCTTAGCAGCACACACGCCATTACTCACAGGTTGGAATAAACACTTCGAAATGAGATGGTCTGGAATGGACAGATTACCCGTGAAGATAATTGTTTCTCAAAATTGTACCATCAAATGCTATGAAGGGCACCAATTTTTGGAAATGTGTTGACCTGTATTAAAAATTAAGCTACAATGAAAATGATATTGGGTGGCTATTTAATGGTGTTCTGTCCGATCTGAGTTTTACAGACTGCATTGAAAGTACTATTGTCTCATTGTCGCTATAACATGTAGAGAATCACTCCATTTAGTTCATAGTAATCTAATGCCTGGTGATAGCTTTTGTTCCACCATTTGCACTTAATTAATGTCTTAATCAGCTCATCATTTACTTCCCCCCCTCCATTTCCCCCCCTGTAATTTGGAACACCCAGTCCCAGCAGTGACGGTGTCTCAGCACCCGAGCACGTGCAGCTGTTCCCATGCTCCGTAGACTCCCATGTTGCACGTAAATCAGCGAATCGCAGGTCCAAAATCAATCAACCTGAGTAGCTGATAGCGAGCAATGAGAATGGCATCACCCTGACAACCAAAACCTTCCCGCCCAGGAAGTTATGCATTGCACTGCTGGACACCTTAATGGGCTGCTCATCAGGGCCAGATTTGATCCAGGCCACAGGCCACTCCGCAGCAGTTCTCAAGTGCTTCGACCAGACCCGCCCCTCAGAAGGCTCATCATTTACTCACATTGACATTTTTAAACACAGAGTGTTTCCGTGCCTCTCCGTCAAGAAATGCTGATTGATATTTTTTTTCGATGTGTACAGCCGGATACTTGGGTTTGGCTGTTGCGTGAGCGGCTAATTAGCAACCTGGCCCAATCGAGCTAAGGGTAATGAAAGGCATTGCACACAGGACTCTCCAGGGATGAGAGCAAATCTAATCCTGGACCATAATTCCATGATCGAGACACAAAGCACCATTTCTCCATCATTTTGCCTGCGCAACGGGCCTCTGACTCATGCCGTATTACACTTTCCTATCACAGACATTTGACAATCTGCCCGATGCCTGAAATATGATGGGAACAGTACAACATTCAACAGTTTATTACAATAAACACATAACAAAAACTGAACCAAAACAGTGACAAAATCTCCCTGAATGATTATTTTCCTCTCCTCAAGTAGAAAAGCTCTGTAGGCTGTTTAAGATCCCACCACCACCCATACACATTACCCTTAACTTTTCTAAATTCAGAGAAACAGGGCCACAAGAAGAGCAGAGAACGTAGGTTGAAGGTTATGAGAAATTGGGACTGATGACTGTGCTGCACTTCCTGCTTCCTGTGTCTCCCTTTGGAACTTCCTGAATCTTCTCAAATTCAGTGTGCTCTGTGGCTGTGGAGGTGTGGGGCTCTAGGTTAACACACAAAGGAGTGAGCCACAGAACAGTGAGAGAGAGAGAGAGAGAGAGAGAGCGAGAGAGAGACAGATTAAGGTCTGTGTGTAAAATCTGCTTACCATAAGACCTGTGATATAACCCATTTAATTTCTGAAATTTTCCTTAAGCAATATTCTTCACTTAATCAGCATTCACTCGTCCCAAGGGCCAAACAGAGATGGGATTTCTGCACTACTCAGGTCAGGCACTATTTTATAAACCTACTATGTACCAAGGCTTCTTCTTTTGAGTCACCACCCTGTCATACTTTCAAAAGAAGATTAACTGATGTGCCTGCTCTCTGGGGGAAAAAGAGAGAGTTTCTTTCTCAAAAGGTTCTTGTTTTGCGCATTCTTTAGAAGCTGTTTATTTCATTCTGAGACATACACATGCACTAGCGCGCATTCACACATAGGAATGACATTCGCGACCTTGGGATTGAAATGTATCAGCTTACTACAAAGTCAACATGGTTTACGGACATGCTTCCAGTAAAATATATATATATTTACCCTTAGTTCATAGCACATTTATGTATCTACAGATAACTCATTTCAAGATACAAACAACATACAAACACTCACACATGTGCATGTGCACATACAAAGACACACAGAGACAGCAACAGACATACAGACACACACACACACACACACACACACACACACACACATCCACAAGCCATTTCCGTGGAGCACATCAAAGGATCTTAGCACCTCAGAATCTTAGTAATCTTAGAAAGTGTATTATAAACAGGTAATGGGTTTTTAGGATGCATCCACATCTGTGGGCTTGGACAGTTTGGCTGACTGCAATACACTTCTTCCAGTAAAATATTTAAAATATGTCTGAAAATGACAGGCTACACAGTACTGCATTTGGCTGGACAGCACAGGCAGGAGGATGTACTGTTCCTATACATTTCCTCCATTCTCTGAAGTTTCCTCTACCATCAGAGAAGCCTACTGTGAGTGTGACCTCAGGGTATATCAATAAATGGACTACATTTATATAAGCGCTTTACAATTGATGCCTCTCATTCACACACACACTCACACACCAACGGTGAAAGGCTGCCATGCAAGGTACCAATCAGCTCGTTGGGAGCAATTAGGGGTTAGGAGTCTTGCTCAGGGACACTTTGACACGCCCAGGGCGGGGGATCAAACCAGCAACCCTCCGACTGCCAGACAACCACTTTTACCTCGTGGGCTATGTCGCCCCATAATATTAGGCAGCACGTTTTCTTGAACATTCCACACTAAATGAATCAGCCCGTGTACAGCCTCGCCGCGCAAACCATGGTTCACAATGCATTCTTCTGAGCTAGCAGCATACAATCACTCAAACTGCTCCTTCGGCTCGCTCGCGTACCGAGGGAACAATCCGATAAAAGGGCAAATTGTTTTATTCATAACTCACACAGTCTTTTCATTTGATTGGAGTTTGAAGTAAACAAAGTGTTGTGAAGAAACTGAAGAAAAAAAAATAAAAAGGGGAAAAACCGCTTTGAATTCCAAACACTTTGCACTTCAATTGAATCCCCTTTTAATCTCCAGCTTATTAAATAAGAGTCCAAACTGACCGGTGATAGTGCCGTAGTTCTCATTTCTCCAGAGCAGTAGATCGTCGATTTGCCAGAAGAAATAAATTCAAACACATTAGAATCAGAAAATGCAAAACACAGATTTAAGATGCCTGACACAAACGCCAGCAATAAATAAAACGGCTCTTATCTCAACGGGAAGAATTAATAGCAATCCCTCAGAGCACCTTGGGGAAAAAAGAAAAACGTCTTCAAAAGGAAAATTCCAGGCATGTTCTTGAATATGTGATCTGCAGCTAAAATGTTTAAGAACATTAAAGGGACTTTGACAAAACACAGCATGCAAAGAGGCTGTCTCTTTGTTTTGTTTGTCTTGCTGAAAAGACTATGGCAAAAGAACATCACTACAGAAATATGGTTGGGCTGATGTATTTATTCAGAATTGTGCAGATCACACACTGACAATGAATTGGGTCCACATAAGTCAACATATTCTTTTTATATTTTTGATCATTTAAAACATTTAATGTCAGGGCAAGGTCTGCCTAAAAAGAAAGGCCAAAACATACGTTCAGGTAAATCCTCTCCATGGCTAGCACACGTACGAGAGAAAATGTGCATACATTTTGAGACACCTGCATATCCATGAGACACACAACACCATTTCAGCTAGGCTGTCCTTCAGCCTGACACACATTTTAAAAGCTAGCAAACAATGTCTGTGTTTTTATTTAAGTGAAGCCCTGTATCTTCAGGAGCACAGACAGCCAGATGAGTCTACAGGGACGTGCACAGACATTCTGGGGTGGCAGGAGCTCAAAAAGTAATAAAAGGGCAAATATGAACTGACATCTGTCCGTTCACAACTTTCAACAAGTCACAAACACAAGCAGTCAGGAAAGAGACACACAGGACAACTTAAGCCACTGCCTAGAACGATAAATTTGTGCAGCAAGCAACTGAAATCAATGCTATTCGTTCTCTCTTTGACGATGAGTGAGATTAAACCGCTTGGGGTGTGTGTGGTGGAGGCGGGTCCCCTTTTTTAAAGAAGATGACAATGATGAAAAAAACAACAGAAGAAAAGAAGAAAAAGGGCACTTTCTGAATGACAGACCAAAAGGACAGGGGCTCAACCCCATCCCCTGACCCCCTGACTCCCCTCAATCTCAGCCCTATAGCGCTGACTGTGGCGCATTCACTGATGATACATCCTGTACATATAGATCAGCAAGAGCACAACACACCCCTACTGAAGTCCACAGCAACTGAAAACGGTACTGAAGCTAGTGTATCGAAAAAAAGACGGCCCAGTAAAATGTCCGGTGTTAATTCAACTCTAACAGAGTACATATGAGTCCAATTGAGACCACTTTTACTGTGTGTTGGGACCAGTAGGTAATGGGCAGTCACTTCTATTTCTCCTTTGTACGGTGCCCAAGACTGAGAAGGCGGTTCAGGGTGTAGGGGACATTCCTCAACGCATTCCTGGAGTCATCATTTTTCCACTCGACGTGTGCAAGCCACTCACGCGCAGCCATTTTCGATCAAGCATTGCTGCGCAGCCCCAGCGAGCGCTGACCTGAACCTCGGTAACCTTGGCAACCAGGGGGTGGAGGGCTGCGGTGTCTTGAGCCCGCGCCCCGTGACTCCTGCCTTTCCCCGCCTTTGAAATAAGTGGCCGATCCGTGTCTTGACTAAGGTGTTAATTGGGGGTTTTGATCAAGCGGATGAATTAGCTCAATTAATCAGCGCGGAACGCGGCTGAAGGCAGGCCTGTCTGGAGCCCCTCCGGGCTCAATCCTGCGGAATCGGGCCTTGGTTGACCTCGCCCACCCCAGCGCCTCGGTGCCGGGTACGCCAGAGACGGCAGGGGCCAGACTGGCCTACATGAGCAACGCTGGGTTTCTGCTCTCCCTGTAATCAAGCCATTTTCAGATACAGAAAGCAAACAACGCATGGTGTTATATTTTCAGATAAATGTTTATAATAATTATTATTATTTGCCACTGCATTTGTCGAAACCGTATATGTTTTATCATTTAATTGCACAATGTGACAGTGCTAGTAACAGACGGGCTTTTAAATCAATGGAAAGAAAAGATAAAGAGTAAAAATATTTAAATGCATGAGACATCATACAGAAATGAACAGTGTATGTTGCTTAAGTTAGCCTGACCGAACTGTTCAGACTGACCACACAGTTTCAGCAACTGCGTGAAAAAGCACCAGGAAGCATATAGAAGCACCTAGAAGCAAATAGCAACAGTGTGAAAAATGCACAGAAAATATCTCTGTCTGTCCATCTACTGGCGGTGAAATAAACACAAACAAAACATCCCGCATGCCCTGCGTGCACACAACAACACATACTAAATGTCTGTCAAGCAATCAATTGAGTTTTTATTTTACACAAGACCCTGCGGATAACTACATTACAGGGCAATAATAGAATAGCAAGAGTAATTCCCCTGGTGCCTGTAAGGCAGAAATTGCATTCCAAAACTAGCCAAAGGTTTAAAATAGAATTTAATCTCTCAGCTGCTAATTTATGACCACCACATTGGCATATTGCCCGAAATAGTACATAGCACTAAGGGGATATTTAGTCAATGCTAAGATTTAGGATTTTTAGAACACTCATACATCCTGGCCAGAAGCCTGAGCCAATAGCACACTGTGTCTCTGAGCACTGCTCTCTTAAACTGTCCACTACGCTCCCCGAATTCATCTATGCAAGACAAGGGAATTTAAACACTTCATATGCCAAATCTTCTGTCAAGCCTCTAAATCGCAGTGTTTGACATTTGTGAAACAACAACAACAAAGAAAAAAAGCTTTTTTTTCCCCCTTTTCTTTTCCATTTCATTTTAAATGTCAGCCCTGGAAACGGATTCAGCGTGGTAGTGCTGGCTGAAGCTTTATCGCCTGCCTGATTTATAACGCCCCCCCCCCCCCCACCCCTCCACCCCCCCACAACATGCAGGGGCGCTCAGTGGAAGCACCCGCAGTCCTAGGAACCGTCCAGAGCACCCAGCGTGATTACCGCCATTGACCGGAGCAGCAATATCTCCCCATTATGACATAACTCAATCACCCTCCGCTTGGCACCGTGTCAGAGCCAGGGCCTGGCCACGCCCGCTTCCGATACGGGTCAATAACGACAGCGCCCGCCCACTGCCTGCTTAATATGATTGGAGGTCGTAAATTTCCGAGCGCCATTCCGATGCGGGTGGCTGTTCACTGGCAGGTGATTGGACCTGAAGTGAACGATGTCACAATGAGTGCAGCCTTTCATTCGACTCTGCGCCCGTAAATGGCATTGCTGTTGGGATTGTGCTGAGTGCCTGATACACTTTGCTTCATAACCACTTTGATTATATTAACCTAGCACTTACTATAATGACAGTACCACTTATGTTTCAATCAATGCAGAATAAACAAACAATTCTGTGTACATATTCATAACAGTAATATCACAGGGAAAAGGTCCAGGTTACAAATCTTTGTTTTCATGAAGAATGCGACTAAAAGGGATGGCACTGAACGGAACCATCCATGCATCCATTATCTATACCTGCTTATCCTGGGCAGGGTTGGGGGGACTGAACTGACCCACTGAACATAATTTGAACTATATATCTATGAACTGTGCTGTATTGCCTCAAACATTATCAGTCATAAACAAAAGCATTTTCAAAAGTGTTGCTTTTGAAAAAATGCAAAATTATGCATTCTGCTGGCACCAAAATATCTGAAAAAATGAAAACTTTTGTTAAATGACAAAACCCGTTGTGGTTAGACTGACCCCCATCCCCTTGGATCTCTCTTCCCCTCCACCGCACACAGAGGAGGAGACACTATACGGAGGGGACGCTGTGGTTTCACTGCTGATCCCCCAGAATTATGAAAACGATTAATGATGTAACACTTTGTGTAAGCACCCCAGGGGAGGTGGAAAGGTAAAGGCGAAAAAGGTGAAAAACAGAGTCAGTGGTGGTGGGTTTCAGGTGATAATCCCTCAGCCACAAGAACAAGGACACATTTACACTGAAGGTGAAACAACCATTTCTGAGTTCTGGGGCAAAATGTCGGACACGGAATCGTGCTGAAAATTTCTGCCACTGGTATTTTCTCCTTGAAGGTTAAACAGTGGCCCCTGACCGGTCCGTGCTAATGACTGATGTGCTTTCACCTGGGTTATGTATGGCACAAGAGAATTCCGCTGGCCCAGGGCAGTCTGAGTGTAAGACCAAAGAACGAAATGAAGAATTATGTTTCAGCGCACCATTATTTCAGCAAGCCAGAAGCTCAGGACGTTCCACGGAATATTAATTGGATTTATGACGGCATTAAGAATATTGCATCAGCTCGGACCTTGCAGATGACTCAGAAGGATAAGTGAATATACGCATTAGCGCAAGCGTTTGTCGCATAATGCTCCCATTATACACAATGCACAAATGACCTGCTAGCAAATTGTCAAAGAGAAAAACTCTCCCAAATGATTGCACGAGACTGCCTATATTTTCTATATCTTAATGACAACTGACCTTACCCCAACCTGGCTTCAATAAATATATATAATGAATAAAAATATTTATGATGCACTTATAAGGGCTTTAAATGTGTATGAATGAGGGCAATATCGGCACAGCATTACCTCTGAGATTACTAAGCGATCTCACTTGTGGGTTTGTATGTTTTATGCCTATTTGTCCTTATTCACGCCACTATAAAGTGACACAGCATCTCTCTGTTAAGGGAGCAATGTGCTATTGGGTCTTGTACAAATCAATACAATTTCCCTGCGGCCAGCGGGACTGTAGAGTACAAAGAATATTCTCAAGTGGAAATAATTGCCCAGCACTAAAGAGTGGAGACATTAGAGGCACATCAGCTGAAGAGCCAGTTCATTTGCACGGTGCGCAGTGAAAACAGCATTCACAGCCCAACAGTAAGCCTCAACCCCGGGCCTGGAAATCCCAGGAACCTGCAAAGCAGCACATTCCTGTACCTGAAGGGTCATCTGGAGGCTCACCTGAAGGGTAAACCAGGAGGATCACCTGAAGGGTCACCCTGAGGTTCATCAGGAGGATCACTTGAATGATCACCAGGAGGTTCACCAGGAGGATCACCTGAAGGTCACCATTCCTGGTCCTGGAAGGTCGGAGTACCTGCAGGCTTTCATTTTAGCCAGACATTTAAAGTGCTTAAATTCAAATGATTATCGTCTCATTTTAACAGTTGTGTTAGTCTAAGAAACAGCCGTAACTGTCTTCTGCATTACAAATCTCCAGCATCTGAATGATGTCACAATGAGCGCAGCTTTTCATTTGGCTCTGTGCCGGTAAATGGCATTGCTGTTGGGACCGGAGCCGAGTATCCCTGGTATGAATGAGCAATGGGGCTTTGTGAAATCGGAAAAATAAACTAAAAGGGTGAAAGCGGGTCCAGTGTAAAATATATACTGAAGCAGTAAAGAGCAATTGAGGGATTTAAATGCACAATAGTCCCATGGCCCATGTGCAGAGAAGCACTGATGAAAGAGAACCGTGCACAGCAGTACCTCCGTGTGCCTAAAACAGCAGCGCCTTTTCAATCCCACAAATCACCAGCGCTTCCAATGATCTCGGCGTCTGAGACGTCGGGCCGTGAAGGCCCACTTGAGGACCTCCCTAAAGCTCAGACAGAGATGTCTGACAAGAACATCACACTTCTGAAGCACTTTTTAAAATCTGAATTTCTCCGGATTGTGGAAACGAGCACGTGCTCACAGCAACGGCTGGCAATCGGCACTTTTCTCACCCTAATGCCCGCCAGCTGAGCTGCACTTCGCGTTGGAAGAGCAAACTTTTACACAGGCAGGCCACATACACCCAATCAGCCAGAACATGACGCCAAGGATATAACCCAACGACTGGAACAGGTAGAGCGATGTAGTACAGAGGTTAGGGAACTGGGCCTGTACTTTAAAACGTTGTGGGTTTGATTTCCAGCTGGAGTGCTGCCGGTGTATCCTTGAACAAGATATTGAACCTCAATTGCTTCAATAAAAATATCCATCAGTATAAATGGACTGCGTAAGTTGTGTGGTATTGTCCTGCTAACCATCTCAGGAAGAGAACTTCAAACATCAAGAATCCACCGCAGAATGCCATACATATTGAAACTACGATACACCAAAATATTTATGTCCTTACAATAAAGCCTATTAAATAAATAAGTGTTAAACAGTATTATATTAATTATTTACAATTCAAAGAATCTAACAGTAACTTGAGCCTACAATTTTTCTGTAGGTGTTATCTGGTTCTAAAAATATTTTAATAATGAATGGATGGAGAAATACTTTGAAGGCAACGCGAGTAAGCAAACCTTTTTAAATCTTTGCAGAGTAAATGTGATCAATGGTCTAGTACTACTTTCAGTAGCACATCACAGTGTTCAGTGTGGTGGAACTGTTCTCACTGGTATCTAAATGTGCTCTGTGGTCCAGTACTGTGTTCAGAGGTACATCAGTGTTCAGTATTTCAGCACTGTGCAAATGGGTACATGAATGTGATCAGCGGTTGGTGTTACGTTCAGTGGTAAAGCAGTAATGGCTCCCCCCAAGCATGACTGCAGACTGCCACCAATACCCTGAGTGCAATGAACAGGGTTCTGCATAGTCCTGCTTTCCTGGGAGACACAGGCTGAAGGGGAGGAGCTTTTAGGTCAGAGCACCTCAGAGACGAGGATGAGGAGCACTTCCCTGCCAGATAACAGTTATTCATCAGCCTAGCAGACAACCTGGCCTGCCTATGTACTGCCTGCCCAGCTGGGGTTTTACTGGGTCATTCGGGTTTAATGTCCTGCTTAAGGGTACAACAGGGACTCACAAGTGGCTCTGTCTGTAATAAGCTGCTGTGTATGTGCCAGGCTCTGCGGTCCCAGGTTTGAGCTCCATTTCATCAGCCAACTATGACTGGCAGCCCACAGGAACGGGACACAACCAGGCACACCCGCTGTAGGACAGGGTTAAGCCGGCCAGCATTCCTCCCAGCAATGCACCAGTTCCCCACAGACTTCTAACCCTTTAAGAGATCAGGTCACAAATATGCTATCAGACGGATCTTACCTGAACATTCCAGTGCTGATGTAACAATAACTACTGTTAATTGAAAGCAATGGAGTACCAGAACATGGAATTTTAAAAAAATCCAAAAAGCTTACCCTTCAAAGGGCTAACTATCGTCAGTGAAGTGCACGCTGCTACACCGGCTGGTTCCAGTGCATGCACTGGAAGGTGTGAAAGCCAGTGGCTCTAAGGCGGGTGCATTGGAAGAGTGTGAATGCTTCAGCTAAACTGATTCTGATGTGCAAGTGTGGGAACTGCCACTCCAGAGGCAGAACTGTCAATTTCAAATTAGGAATTAAACTAAAAATGGTACAGCAGGGCATTGGAGCCCAACTCATACACTTTGGGTTACGATTCTATCCCATGCACACCCAATACCAGCTGAAACTGGATTTAATTTGTTTTCAATACAAATTCCAACACTTCCTGTCCCTAGAGACTGAACGAGGGTCTTCCATCCAAGGTTACCCGGCAGAGCGTCAGTTCCAGTAATACATTTTACCAGAGTACCTGTGCTGATGAGATGGCTGATTGCATGCCCTGCGTTCTGTGTCCCTGAGGGAAGGTGTTCCTCCTGGTTTTATTGCTTAATGCACGGATCAGCTCCTCTGAGCACTTTTATGGCCCAGATTCCACCACAGTAGCATTAACGAGGCGGCCAACATAAAACCATCACATCTGTAATCACCGAACATAGAGCCTGGAGCCAGATGTTTCTCATGCCATTCCTGAACCACAGAACTTTCAACAGACCAATCATTTACAGAGAACAGCAATAAGGGGCTGTTTGCTATTGCAAAGTTTAAAACATTGTTGAGGGTCCCCTCGTGTACTACAGCCCTATATTACAGTATCTATAGTTTATACAGCATTTCATCACAGGATCATATATATCTTAAGTTCAGTCAAAGCACTGATGCCAGTTTCCTTGGGCACTCTTTACAGTTTATCTCCTTTAAGTGCAGCCAGATTGACTGCTGCTGTGCAACACCCTAGCATCACTGTGAAAAGCACATACTTACAGTAAAATGTTCAGTGGTCCCTATTGTACACATATGTACTCCGTTAGGGTTAAATTAACACCAGACATTTTACTGTACAGCATTTAAATGTGTCACTGAAAACATCTTAAGATAATATTAAGCATAAAGAGCATTATATGACAGAACAAAATAAAGGAAATTGATACAATTATGTACTAGCTTTACTAGGATATATGGTGTCCTATATGACTTATTAAATTTTGCCCAGAAACCGAAAGCAAAACTCAGTAAATAAGGATTTCCTCTTTGAAATGTGCCAACAGCTTTCCATTTATGCTTTTTCTTTCACAGTTTAAGGCCCATTAGTATTAGGAAATTAGTACATAAACAAGAAAAATGATCTGTGAACATATTTTTTATGGTAATCCCCCAAATGAGCTATTCTAAGACACTGCACAAAACACTAATTACAATATCAAACAAACTCACAAGATGAGTTATCATTATTCATGCCATTGCTCAGATATATTTTAACACGAAGCGTAAATTCAAATACAGTTTTATTGAAAAATTAATATACTGAATAAATGTTTTGTTTATTTATTTATTTAAAGACTGGAAATTAAACCAAATATTTGTCCCACACAAGCATTTAGGCTGTACTCTGTAATGTGCCTTGCATAGTTCTTCACCAGTTTGCAAGCGTAATTCCAGTATAAACTCGGGAATCGAAGTGCAGACCTTTTACTTCATTATCCACCCCAGCAACTACGGAGGGGAGTTGTAGAAAAGATTGCAGCTCGTTGGCACTCATTAAGACTGCAGTATACAAATTGCTGTGACTTTCCGTGCCCCTTTGAGGAGTAAACGTGGGGCATGTGAATGATTTAACTTGGAGTGTAAAGGGTGTAAATGACCCCGAATGACCCCCGTTGATGATGCAAATCATTTGTGCACAATTCCGCTGCACTGACTTGTTTTGCAGAGCAATCAGAACGCAAGTTAGCCCCCATAATTTGAGTCTGCCATTTTCGGGAGTTGAACGCGGCGTGTGGATCTGTCAGCACACGTTGGCTGACTATGGTATTAAAGCATAGGAAATTCATGAGAATACTCAATAAATGAGTATGTCCGCTTAATAGGAATTTCACGATACTCTTGTCTCCAGTACAATACTCGATAATTATGCTGAGCTCCAATGCTATAAACTACCCTGGGACAAAGATATTAATTGAGGAAAGAGATCCTTGTTTTCATAGGTGCAACATGTCTCAGAAAAGTATGCAATTATATAAGGGCAAGGTTCAATTAGATCACATCTTCCACAGGCGTATGGCAGTTCACCCATGTACACTCTTCATACCCTGATGTGTTTAATGATCTGATGGACAGGACATCAAAGGCAAAAGTTCTAACAGTAGCAAAATAATCAATAAATAAGAATGACACTCTGAATGACAAAATAGCTCAGCAGAAATTGGGAAGATTTGCTTTGCTTATTTAAAGTTTTCATCAACAATATCAAATTCTCTATGACACGATGTGACAGTTAGTTTGGTTACCCTCAAAACAACAATGAAAAGGAAAAAATAGCTTGTACTGCTGTCCTATTTTGGTACAGTCCTTTGCTATTGACCTTGTCCATTATTATGTGTGGTGTGTTTATATGTATGCACTAGGGGTGGAGGGAGATACCACTATTTGTATTTGTGTCTGTATTTGTTCAACCAACAAAATTATTTGTATTTGTATTTTTTTTTAAACTGGATATGGGTGTGACAAACTGGAAATGGGCGATGTTTAACCTGGAAGCTGTATAAAATGCCAAATCAATTTACCATTATTACAACACCCACAAACTAGCTGTATTTCTTGTTGATTTTTTCTCATTTTAAAAATGCAGTTATTTTAAGCCTCAATATTTAGGAAAGTCATGGAAGAAGAAGGATTTAGCATTTAGGTGTCGGAGTGATTTTAATTATAAAGTCCCCAAAGCACGACGTTGTCGCTCTGGCCTATCTAGTGTTAAAGGAAACTCTCACTTGCTGTCTCTCCGCAGGTGTGTGTGTCTAATTGAGAAACTTGGTGCTGAATCGCATGGAAGAAATGGGAAAAGAGATTTGAATCCGAATAATATTTGGCAAATTCGGGAGGAGAAAACATTCGGGCAGAATGTATTATTCAAGTGTTGCCAAATATGGTATTTGGATTCAGCACCATCCCTAGTACACACACTGCTTTTGTTTTCTGTACATGTTGTGTTCAGTACTGTCCTTCAGTGTCTGTGTCTTTTGTTTGCTTTCTGTACATCGTGTCCATATAGCTGTCCTTGTTTCGTCAACCTTGCTAACAAATCAAAGTTTATCTGCAAAGCACAGTTCACAGATATGTGGCAAAGCAATGTGCTACAAACACAAAAAGCATAATAAGAGAGATCAAATCAGTAAAGCAAAAAGGCATAATAAAAATATTTACAGTATTCAGAATCAGAAGTTTGTTGGTTCAAATTCCCAACAGAGTACTATTTCTGTACCTGGAGAGAGACACTTCAGAATTTGCACCAGTACATATACAGCTGTATGGAGTAATAAAGGGGTGAGCATTGCAAAGCTCTATAGATAAGACTCTGCTGATCATATGATGAATGTTTTAGAAAACAAACTTGATATTCCCATTAAGCAAGAGCAGACACATAAATCGAGTCCCAGAATTAAGCACAAGAGAAAAGAGTCACATAGTAAGGTAGTTCAGGAGCACGGACAGAGGCTGAGTCAGGCTTCCTAATGCAGCAGAATTGCATGCACTGCATACATCTCTTAGTAGCCTCACCGTACACAGCATCGATGTCTTTGAACTTTTGTGCCAGACAGTGAAGTATCCTGCCTTCACATGATGTACTGGTTTTATGCATATCCCATTTCCTGTTTTTCCTTCACAGTGTCCACTCCATCACATCAGAAGCTAATTTGCTCTGGGTTTACACAGCACAACTGAACTGCTGAGCAGCACAGAGGCCCCATTCTCTGCTGAAAACTGTGTCTGCTTTTAATACAGAACTAACAATGCTAATCTCCGTAATCTGTGGACCTCTGTGATTTATCTTAATTTCAAGTTTTAGTCACCAATTTGTAAAAAAAAAAAATGTTGTGGATTTGGTTTCCAGGATTAAAATGAATCTCTAAATAAACTATGATTAACAAATAAATTAAGCTTGTGTGCGAGTGTGTGTAAATGCTGGCACTCGCGTGCATGAATGCCTGTGTTTATGTGGATGAGTGCATATGTTTGTGCGTGTGTGCACACAAGTGCTACCATTTATGTCTCCATGTGTTTGTGTGTATGTGTGTGTATGTGTTGGTTTGGGGGGGGGGGGGGGGGGTCAGGGATAGAAAGTCCTGGTTTTAATGAAGTTCACAGCCACAGCAGGAAGAGCAGGATTTCTCAGCTGAATCTCTTAGATCCGGCTTTGAAAGACACGCTCTGACACCCAGCGTGAGGGCCCCTGAAATACAGCAGCTTTTGAAGTCAAACATCATTACATCTCTCAGTAGCCAGGGGGTACGCCAGAGCAGTGCGAAAACACTGAGCAAACTCTCCGCATTTGTACAACCTTTGCTTCCATGACATGTTTGTTTTCGTACGACAGAAAACTGGAAAGCATAATCGCACGCATGCCGTGCTTGGAAATGTCTCCGTGGTCATACGCTTGGTGCTGAACAGACATTAAACAGCAGGCTCCAGCAAGAATATAAATTCACCACTGATACAATCACAAAGATTTTGTGACATTTAACATGTCTAAACTTCCCCAGACAGCCTGCCACACCAGACACGGAGTCACTCATTCCAGATTGATCAAGAGCAGGTAGTTTGAATGTGTGCCAGGAAAAGCCTTAAGAAGTGCGGTTGCATGCAATGGTGCTAAACACACTGAACCATTTATCATAAGCTATGGGCCAGTCATTTAAATCTGAGCAGTAAGTAAGTAGTCTTCACCAACAAATGTTACACTTTGAAATCAGTTTTCAATTCTTAAGAACAATTACACTGTTTTTTGTTTGTTTCATTTACTTATCTGCACTATGGTGAGTTTACCACAACTCAAAATATCATTAAATACTCTGCAGATAATCTCAGGTTTAATATATCAGGGCATATATAAAGATTTTAATTTTTTAATTTTTTATTTTTTTATTTATCCTTGTTACCAAACTCATAAGCAAAGCTCTATAGATCTAGATGCATTCCCACTGCTTAATAATACAAGTATTTTTAAGTCTAAGAATTTAAGTCTCCATGCTGTTATACAAATACAATTTGTAACATTTTTCATTCATAAATTTCTGTTTGCGCACATCTACATCTTCCACGAATGTGGAAACTTTACTGTGTTATAATATAAAATGGGCAGGTATCCACATCAGCCAGTATGGCCAGAAAATATCACCGTCAATACCATCAGTCATGCCTAGATCGCATACTAACTGAGACATGTGAAAGCACAATTTGAATAACCAAATATCCTTCAGGAACATATTGCAAGCAGCCAATTCACCTTGCAGCAAAATTGTTCACAGCGATTACAAAAGGAAATGAAATAGGAAAAAAGCTCTCAATATCTTTCTTAATATTTTTCCATTTCACTTGCGTCTCTGCTTAGATGTTCTTAAAAACCACTTGCTGTGATCATACACAATGCAATCCACTCACAGTAAAAAGCATCACATGCATTCCATTAAAACTTAAAGTACTTTATCAAAGTTCATTTTACACTGAAGAATGTACTGCTTCAAGGGCTGCATTCAACCAACATTAGCACTTTAATTCTTCATAAAGCAGTTTGCATGAATGGCGACTGAAAATTTGTGATTACACTGCAAAACACTACTTTTTCAAAGCCAAAATGAAGGATAAATTCTTAAATTATGTGCTTAGGGACCTATACCCAAGGTGAATGACACAGCTTTCAGATTTAATCTGCATCCATTTTTACAGCAAAATATTTACCCTGCAAGAACTCAGGTTGAGAGCCTTGTTGAAGCGGAAGGGTAGCTATGTCTAATCGATCATTTTGAACTTCCAACCTCCTGGTATTCCAAGAACTCAAAAAAAAAAAAAAAAAAAAAAAAAAACCATACCACACTGTTACTGTTTGCGGAACTATGGTTAGCAAAGCCGGCTTCTATACAATCATCAGCACGATACACTGCAAGTCTTCACGTCCATTCTGTCGACAACCTTGTCGTTTTGTCTTTAATAAAATATACACCTTCGCAAAGATGAAAGACTACTTTCGTTCCACGACTTTGCTGATTTCTAACACAAGATCAAAAATGTCTGTGTGGTTCAATTACTGTGAGGGCTTCATATCAGTCAGGCAGGTGTGTTAAATCACTTGGTTTTCATGGATACACACAGAGAAACAGTGGCTCTGATAAAAAATATTCATCTTCTCAGATGACATCTACACTCCTGCCCACACAAGATTTATGGGCAAGTCGCATATTGGTTGAGTGTGCTTAATTGCATCATTTAAGAATGAACTATACATAAGCTAAAAACACAAATAACCTCAATTATTAATCAAACTTCTGCAGAGAACAAATGCCTATTTCCTGATTTAGCAACACCCTGACAAATCTATGCTGGTAGGAAGATTAGTTAAATAGTGGGGGGGAAAAAACAGCCAGAGTTATTCAAAAATCCCAAATCTACAGGAGCCAATTGAATTTTATCTTGAGAATGTTTTGCCCTGTATCAAGGCTGAGGGTTGCGTAAGATGGTAGACAAAGGGTTCATCGTAAAAGACCATAGACGGAGAAAAATATACAGTAGGCCACGCATTTTATGGTCAGGACCAACGACGTGAAGAATTAAACTGGGAACAATTTGAGACCTTGGGGTTGCAACGGTAGCTGCTCAGGGTTTTATACTGTGGAATTTTACAATGCGGAATGACATGCCTGGCTTTTTAATGACTTGATGAAACGTAGGGCACGTGCTAAGCTGCAGAGAAGGAATGATGCGGTGAGTGTGATATGGGAAAATGGAGGCACTGCGAGCGCTGAAATAATGACGGCAGCCCAGCATCCTTATCGCGCAGTTTCACTCCCAGTCAAAGCCTGGACCTCCATTTTATTCTTCCAGGGCGGAGGGATGTGGGTAATAATATTAATGACCATAAAACAGACGAAGCGTGGCTCTTATATGACGGCCCTGATTAACTGAGCCTGCCCAGGAAACAGGAAATTCAACAGAGGGATTAGGCAGCGATACGGAGATGACCGCGCTGTGTTTGGGCAGCGGCAGAAAGGGGGGGGGGGGGGGGGGGGGGGGTCGGGGCGTGTCTGGGTGACTATAGCCTCGCGCAGGAGGGGAAGCGACAGCTCAATTGACTCTTCGGACCCCGAAATAAAGGTCAAAGGGCGCGGAAGTGGCAGCTGATTAACTCGGTCAGCTGGGCAGCACTCTGGCTAAGGGTCTGCTGCAGAGCACAGGCTTGTTAGCAGGACCGCTGGCGGAGGGGACTGAGGGAACGCAGCACCTCTACCAGCACCGCTACGCCCCAGCTCTGAGTGGTCACCACAGGCACGGAGGGGATTAAGGGACTCAAAGAGTGACAGTGGCAGTGCCTTTTATAATGGTTTTATTGGCATGGTTTTATGCAAAGAAAGAACAATCCCCAGGAAAGTAATTAATGAGTGATTAAAACCTGGGAAAAAAACATAAAATTTCCCAATTTTCCCAAGATTTTAACAATTTCTTTTCATTTCCCATTTTACCGATCCATTTTGATGCAGCTTTTAATTTCTGACAATTACAGTATGCAGACCATGGATATATTTTTTAGAGCCACTGATACTGTAACCTAAAATGACATCAATAATCTACCAGAACAGAACTAGTGGAAAGAGTGACATGTTGTATAATTATGCAGCTTAGTTTACATGTTCTCATTTGAATACAAACAAATATTTGCTGTATCATAATAATATAATCCTCATTAGACCCGTCCATCAAACAGTGTAGGTCACACCCAATTTAATCATCTCAAGTCATCAATGTTATTCATGCCACAGTGAAGATATCCTGAGAAATGCTGCACACAGCCCAAAAGGTAAATTAAATGAAGGCAATGCCACTGCATTTTCAAAAGGCAGTAAATCTAACAGGGCGCTATGAGGAAACTCGTGCTAATCTCTGCACACACCACTTGCATGCAAAATTTCATTATTCGCATACAACATGCATAATGCACAAGAACAAGCTTTAAACTGAGCGACAGGAGTGAAAGATTGGCAGTGTATCTGACATCAAATCTCATTATATGATATTTCTATTTTCAGAAAAATGTAATTTTTTAATGTGGGTTTTGCTGACAACAGGTGCCTCGCAAAACAACAACAAAAAGGTGGGAGACGGCTCTGTGTTTCTCAAACGCAAATTAGCAAAACAGCGGTGCCCGTGAACAAACGTAACACTCATTTGTTTCTAACTCAGAGTTAAAGGACAAAATGTTGACTGAACCCAGGCCTTAAACTGGGAGTAAAGAGATTGATTTTTGACTAATTGGCTTTGACAGGCAGACAGAAAAAAAAAACAGGAAAACTGCGAGGATGCGGAGACCAGCTCCGAGCCGGGCCATTATGAAAGCTCTCCAGGTGATTAACCCCAGACTGGGTTTCTCGCGAGCGCGGGTTTCGCGGCAGACAATCCGGGGCTTGTTCCGCGGAGAAGACAAGCTCTCATTAACTGGGGAGGAAGAGATGACCTCGCCTCGCAGCCACGGGACGCGCTGTCCGCACTGCTAATGAGGGGCCCCGACTTTCATCTACACAAACAGAGCAGAGCAAATACTGCGACGCCCGCTACCAACTGCCATGGCGGGGGGGGCACACTGTCTCTAGTAGCGCCCATCATAAATACACACACATCACAGGCAGCAGGCCCCCGGAAAAAAGGCCCGTTTAGAAAACCACCAACAGGGTGAATGTGTGGTTATGGTGGTGCGCACAAAGGCAAAAAAAAGGCTCGGTGAGCAATCGATTTTCCCTTGGGATTCCCACAAGGGAGGTTTACACAGTAGTGTGTGGCTATGCCACAGACAGCCAACATCACACAACTGCAAGGCACACAGACCAGGAGAAGTTTCCTTTGGATTCCTGAGTCTGGATTAAAATGTTCCTACAAAGTATTTTCACCAGGTTCAAACTAACAACTTGCGACCCTGTATACCACTGCTAATTTCTCTAGTATGTATGTAAGTGAGCCTGGACGGGCTGATAATTATGTACTCTTATGTACCTATGATGTTGTGACAAAGAATTAATTTTGATTGATTCCTGGCCTTGGAACTTTGTGACTTACATTGACCATCTAAAGACTTCCTGTGTTTACCTGTTCGCCATATGGGAGGAAAATGAGAAAACACTGTGAAAAGGTTGATAAAAAAAGAAGATACTGGGATTCAATTTTTCTGAACATAATTACAATGTTGCTGAAACTTAATTTCACTATGTTCAAACTGACTACTCTTGTTAAGTCACACTCATGAATGTGTAGGCCACTGCTAATTTAAGAAAAGAGCTTTCACAAAAACAAAACGTGGGAGGCACTCATTACACCAGTTTTAATACTTTAAAAACCTTGCACTGTTTCTATTCTTGCACACTTCTCGGGTTAGCTATCAGAAATATAACAATGTGTTTAAGGCCCTTCAGTTCCTTATCAATTCCTTTCCTGGCTCAACAGAACACAAGAAATAAAAAGGGGCGTTTGGAAACATTCACAGAGCCATTCAATTACGCTCTACTTACACTCCAAAGGCACAAGATTAGTCACTTCTGCATGTCAACTAATTTATCTGCTTACAGTACATGTCACAAATCTTCCTTAGACCTGGTTTCAGGGATTTCAAGTCTTCCAAATAAGGACACTTACACGCGTACTTCACCACAGGAAGCACTTGAGGACGCAAAATGCTTCCTTGGTTACCTGGCCTTAGCAATTCAGACATTTCTGTCAGAGTTAACTCTGTCAGAGTGAATGTAACATGCAAGGTGTTCCTGCGAAGGAAGGATGCAGAAGGTTCCAGAATGTTGTGCATACATCATGAATGTGGATGCAAACCAGGCATTAAGCAAAGAAGCATATGTGACTGTAGCATGGTATGTTGAAGAGCTCTAAATTTCACCTGTGTTCCTTAATGATCAGACAGTGAAGCAACCTACTGTATTTTTTATCCAAAAAAAAAAACTATTAACACGCAACACAATGATTGGATCACAAGACTTAGTCAAGATTGCTTGAGCTATTTAGAGATTAATGAGCAATTTGAGGAAAGAAAAGAGACATTTACACTTATTTGTGAATCAAATTTAAAGAAAATGGTGCATGATTCTAGATTCTAGGTAAACTGTAATCATCTGTAAAACCATCTCAGTGCCCACATTTATATTAGTTTGGCACCGATTTCTTTTTGTTGAGTATATTTAGGTGCTGGAGATGCCTATTTTGCATAATAACATAACTGCAAGGTGAACACAAACAACCTCGCTGCTGCCCGTCGTTACACTCACATGTCACAATCACACAATGTCATCATGGGAAGGTCATTCTCAGGGCAGGCCAGAGTTATGATGGAGTGATGTGACCATGGAACCAAGGACCTGACATCCTGAGCTGACCCACTTAACCGCTAGGGTTTCATCAGCGCTATATCACCTGCAAACACACGACTCCACACTTCATGAATGTAATTTGCTCTCATGAATGTAAGACACCCATATGCAAATGGCATGGTTTATGAAGCTAGTACACATTACACATGCTGTCGAATTTACACAGTCGGGCCATTGCGGAGGGCTGAATTCCTGGCTCAAGGGAGCGCAACAGTGCCCCTAAATCAAAAATTCATACTGGTGCCGCTCGGTTCCCAGCCCGGCTCATCCAGGACACGGCACATTTTTTCTTCAGTAACTGAACAACAACAACTGCTCCTCCCTCTGTGGGATTAATCTGTCTTCCGCATGAATACCAACCTCCTCCACTCTTTGGGGACCGCGCGGTGCTTGGCTGTTCAAGGTTATTCTGCTCGGCGTTAAGTTGCAGCGGTAATGTATACTGCGCCGGGGTATTGCTCGCGCGCGCTGACTGATTACACGCGCCGCATTCTGAAAACACGGTGTGTGTGTGTGTGTGTGTGCGTGTGTGTGCGTGTGTGTGTGTGCGTGTGTGCGTGCGTGCGTGTGCGTGTGTGCGTGTGCCCGTGTGTGTGTGTGCGCGTGTGTGTGCGCGTGTGCGTGCGTGCGTGTGCGCGAGCGTGCCCTCGGTTTATTCCTTAATCCCTGGAATGGCTTCGTCTTCACACCGCGCCTCCTCCTTCCTTCCTGGCAGCTGGCGAGACAAAGGGAGAGAGCGAGAAAGACGGCCTTTGTGCTAGCGCGCTACTCTTCAGAGATAACAAGTGCTCTCTCTTCAGACGTCCCGCGTCGCCATCCGAAAAAACGCTCGCGGGCCCCCACTGGCACCCACACGACGGGCCGGGTTCACACTCCGTCCCCTTCAGGAAAATCGATCCAATTCCAAGGAATTAAGCAAGGAAATCAGCTCAGGTGTCCCAAAAAATTAGGATGCTCATCATTTTCAACAGCTGTAAGCTGTTTTTTTTTTTGGTCTTGATTGTGGCCCCAGATCAAAAAATATGGCTTGATTCCAGAAAGATAACAGGCGAAATAACTTTTCTATTGTATAACTCCTGGTTTTTGAAAATGCTGAAATAATGCTGAAATAATTCTGAAATATTTACATGAAATCGACAGTACCTATGACTGTTTTTGTCTTATTCTATCCTTTCAAATATGGCATGAGATAACCATAGTTACTTCTGAAGGCGAAAACCAGTAAAGTGCAGTGAAGTTTGACTTACAAATTTTGGCCAGAATATTCGATCAAACCTATTTTTTCACTTCTTGCAGAACATAAAGTTTCATTAATTACACTGACAGTGAACCCCACGACTCCCCCCATGTTTTTTAAGAAATAAAAAGGCATTAAAGAAATCGTTACTCAAAGCTAATAGACGGTTTACTGTGGACAGCTTGAATCAAGGCGCAAGTGCAAAGCCCTGAGGGAAGCCTAACCTCACACATAAACCTGTTTCTCGGATTCATTAAAACCAATTCCCCTATGCAGTAAAGCAGAAATAAATTGAACAGAAAACTCCCACATATTGGGCTTGGGCTACATCGGGCCTGTGGTTTCCCGGTTCCCCCTCACCAGGAATCTTGACCCCAGACACCCCCATTCATCGCTCTGGAAAAGAAGTTGCAGTTTGTAGGACTAGCACATTTTTTCTGTGTTATAAGAGCAGGTTGAGCTGGCTCGAATCATCACCTCCATACTGGAACCACATCAATATAAGATCCTGATTCATCAGAAGTAAGCTTTCCACTGGTTTATTTGCAAAACACAACCCTGGAAGTTGGGGAATCTCATGTCATGTTGGAGTGTCAACCTGGCAAGGCCCAGTACTGTAAGGTTACCTCACCTGTCTCCTCATATTTGTTGTGCACACCCCCCCCCCTTCCCCCGCACCCCCAACTCCACCAACTACCATCAGGTAACAAATTTAGGATCCAACTGGCGTAGCAAAACGACTATAAGCACTATAAACCCCTTCTGCTGTCACTATTCTAATCAGGTACTAGATCTGGAGCCATAAAAACCTGAGATACTGGATGTTCTTGCTTTGACAGATAAGGTGCTAGCGACCTGTGAAGTCATTAAGACTCTGGTTTATGGCCGTTGTTTTGTACTGTGCCGTGTTGCGCGATTTCATGTTTTATGCCGTTCGTCTGTTCATGCTGAAGCCTCTTGGCCAGGGCTCCCCTGAAAGAAGAGATTTCTATCTCAATGGGATTCACTCTCCCCAAATGAAAATAAACCTGAGGGGTTAGAGCATGCCATTTCGCACTGTGTGATGCTGTTCTCTGTAGTCGTGCATTGTGCACTCTGATGTATTTACACTCCCAAGTATCAAAGGGGAATTTACATTTTATGAAACATTTTAATGGATAGTAAGGTTTTCTAATCAAATCTAGTCATACACCATTTCTGGCCTGCAAAACACAACTCACCAAAGGCCATGGGGCATTTCTCAAGCAGTGCCTTGATAATGAACACACACGTACATCCAGGAAGGACTTCAAACTAGAGCGAGCAGATCAGACTGCAGAGCAGTTTGTCCTTAACCTCTATCTATCTAAGTGCAGAGCTATATATAATCAGTAGAAATGCTAAGGGAAATCACACAAAACATTTGCTGTACAGCACTACCGTCAATTCAGTGATGGCTAATGGCATCTTGGTGACGGCATTCAATGGTACCTTTGTCCTTCACTTTTCATTCTCAACTAAATGAAAGTGCTATGCTATTTCAATAGAAATATTTTTTTTTCATTCATTCTGGCAAGAGCTGAACTTGCCTAAATCAATTAAATTGGAAAAAAAGACTTTATAGTTAACGAGAAATGTTGACAGAAACTACACCTTAAATAACTTATTCAATACCCCATACTTGCATGTACATGTATACTGCACGTGATGAATTTATCAGGTGTGAAATGAGTTAAATGATACACTAGATGTACAAAAGAATGTGGACACCCCTTCTAATGAGTGTTTTCAGCTATTTCAGCCACACCCATTGCTAACAGGCACATAAAATCAAGCATACAGCCATGCAATCTCCAGTGACAAACATTTGCAGTAGAATGGGTAGTACTGAAGAGTTCAGTGGCCTTCAACGTGGCACTGTCACAGAATGCCACCTTTCCAACAAGTCAGTTTGTCAAATTTCCTCGTTGCTAGAGCTGCCCCAAAAGATCACAATGCGCAATGCCAAGCATTGGCTGGAGTGGGGTAAAGCACATCGCCATTGGACTCTGGAGCAGTGGAAACACATTCTCTCTGGAGTCATGAATCACACTTCACTGTCTGGCAGGCTGACGTATGAATCTGGGTTTGGCGGAATGCATAGTGCCAACTGTAGTGGCCCGGGGCTGTACTGAGGACGTTTTTCATGGTTTGGGTTATGCCCCTTAGTTACAGTGAAGGTAAATCCTAATGCTGCAGTATACAATGGCATTCTAGAGATTGTACACTTCCAACTTTGTGGCAACAGTTTGCAGAAGGCCCTTTCCTGTTTCAGCATGACAATTCCCCCACGCACAAAGAAAGGTCCATAAAGAAATGGTGTGCTGAGTTGGGGTGGGGTACAACTTGACTGGCCTGCACAGAGCCCTGACCTCTACCCCATCAATCATCATTGGGATTAATTGGAATGCCAACTGCAAGCCAGGCCTTACGCTCAGAAATCAGTGCTCAACCTCACTAATGCTCTTGTGGCTCAATGGCTCCCCGCAGCCATGTTCCAAAATCTACTGGAAATCCTTCTCAGTAGAGTAGAGTCTGTTACAGAAAGGGGGGGGGGGGGGTCCAACTCCATATTAATGCCCATGGTTTTTGAATGAGATGTTCAACAAGTGCATATGGGTGTGATGTTCAGGTGTCCACATACTTTTGGAAATGTAGTGTAACTGGTCTAACGATATGGGTTAATGATACTCGTACTGATATTTGTCACTGTACTCAAACCAGTCTTAATATCAGCAACCACGGCTAAAAATGAAGAAATACTAAACACCCTTTTTACTCTTTTTCCCCCCAATTTTTTCACTTCTGAACAATCACAGAGAAAGAAGTATTGCATGTGTGTAAGTGTGTGGTGTGTGCATGGTTACCGTTTTCCTGTTTGGCAAGTGGTGCTAAAAATCCCATTTAGATCTTCCTTTCCACTGAAAACTATGTAGAGCACTGTATCTGCTGTATTCTTAAACTATTTGTATTTGTGAAAACCATTTTTTCATAAACATAAAAATTCTGAGACATTAACTGTAGCCAGTGGTGTGAGTAACAGTGTGAGACATGCCATTAAACAACATCACTGAACATTATTGAATGGGATGTATTTTAATTTTATTTCAAGCCATACATACTTTTCCATTTCGTCTACTGCTTTTGCCTCCTTATTTGTATTCTGGGCACTATTTTTCTGCCAGCACAATAAAAAAACAGGCTAACAGGCTCCTGCTCCTGAACCTCATCTGCCTTGTTGATGGAAATGATTTGAAATAACTTGTGACCAATATTCTGAATCTTCCCCTTCCCTTTCTTGGTCCAGTGTATTTAAGCATTGCAATGCACATACAGACAAGTACCTTCTTTTCACAAGAAGGGTGGAAATTTGTCATGTACTTACCTGTGTGAGATTTAGGCACCTTTCAATGCTTCAAATAATAATCAAGAAGGTGGGTTCAGCACAAGCATAGACTTTTGAAACATGTGCACCTCACTATATGTTCTTGTGTGTTGTGTACTGTATATGATTACTGGCATGTATCACAATTCTATGTGTGTTGTTTATTATGTGCTCACAGTTCATGGCATTCGTAACCTTTACACATTTCATGCAACGAGATCACAAAATAAAAATGGAACGCTAAAGCTCTTACCCGGGGTGAAATTGTATCTTGCAGAAAATCCAATGGCCTCCAGTTCACCGTCTGCAACAAATTTTATCCACAGGTACCGACCGCTGGACCTGACGTACAACGGGCTTTCCTGGCCACAGTAGCGCCCTATTATCGGAGAGAAGCCAAAAGGACCGTCCCGAACTTCGATGTGGTCAAATTTACACTCCCACGAGGGTTCTATCGAGTACTTCTCATCAAAGTACAGGTCGATGCACTGTTTGGGTGCAGCTGAAATGGAGGAGACATAACAGGTAAGGCACTGAAAGGTAAATCGGATAAAAACATGATTGAATATGATTACCTGGTTTTACTCAACACAGTTTGAGTTCAAATGATTCTATTTGCAAAAAAGACATTGGGATTAACCGGACACATATTACATTACATTACAGGCATTTAGCAGACACTCTTATCCACAGCGTCTTACACTTTTTTACATACATATTAGGTTCTTGTTGATATCATCAGCATAAAATGTAGGCAAAAATAAATATGCTTCTCACAATGTAGAATTCCACTACTCAGCCTGTAAAAAAATTGACAGTTGATTCCATAGAAACATTTTTACATTTGTTTCAGGTTAACAAAAGTGGACAAATATAACAAACTTTATTGAACAGATTGATTGACTGCTCAAAGGTAACTTTTTTTATTTGTTACTAAAAATTACATCACCAACTACATCTGGTAACTTATTTAGCAATATAGCACCTTAAGGGGATATTACGTTTTCATATTGCTGTTGTGAGTTCAATTCATAAATTTACAACTGGAATACCATTTAATTAAGCATAGATTCACAATTAGCAACCTTAAGATACCATTGACATCATTCCCCATGCTGGGTAACATGAAGCTAGAAGACAATGATAGAGAATATTAATATATCCGGGTGGACATTCCACAGTTTTCTCTACAGAAATTCTGCAATGTGATCTTTATATCTGCATTCTGTAGAACATCAAGCCTTTCACTGAAAAGAATAAATAACATATGATATTGTGTCATGAAGTTCACAGTTCTTCCTTGTTGTCATAAAACTGAAAACATTTCACAAATTGCTGATTTTACAACAAAAAAATGTATATCAAAATGCATGATCCCATACTAACCGTTTTAGAACAAATTTGTAGTACTGATAATGAATCAGAAAAGCACTAGATTATGGTAATACATTACACATTTAAATAAGCTGAAAGTGATATGCTATCGTCTATCTATGAAGGAGTGCATGGCCTAATGTGTCTTTGCATTGCATAATGAGTTTTCTCTTAAGAGTTGGAACACAACCTTAATTTTCTAAGTGTCACCTTAAAAAAAGTTCACGTTCCATTTAAATTTCACTATATATGGCATAAAAACCCAAAACTGAATAAAGCTAAAGTAGAAATATGTTTTCCAGTGATAGCAGTGACGTGTTTACAGAAAGCCTGTATTTACCTTCAAGAATGTAAATGCACTCTCGCTCTGGGGGGTACTTTTCGGGGTAATTGGGAGAAGTGAATACCCCTCCTTCCGGTTCTTTTACCCAGGTACCACACTGACCTGCCGGCTGCACACCGGAGTTGTTTGTCACTGCGAAACACAGAAAATCTTAGCTTGCATCTTGTTGCTCACAGGAAACGCCAGCAGAGTTAAAATGGCAGAGGTTACTATATTATTTTGCGCATGGAAGGCCGCCTCCACTGAATATTAAACATTGTAATTAATGGCGTATCCCACGTGTGAATGCCTTATTCATCTTCTTAAGCAACATCAATCAAAACAACAAGC
The DNA here is from genome assembly GCF_013347855.1 of Anguilla anguilla. Classification (NCBI taxonomy): domain Eukaryota; kingdom Metazoa; phylum Chordata; class Actinopteri; order Anguilliformes; family Anguillidae; genus Anguilla; species Anguilla anguilla. Next base: position 12,984,132 of record NC_049208.1, on the reverse strand, counting down.
ATGAATTACAGTAGCCGACGTCATGGCTACTTGCAGGATGGTAAATCTGAACAGACGGATGCATTACCTGCTGTCTTTTTCGTTGCCCCGGACAACCCAAGTACGAGGAGACTCGCAATAACTGCGACAAAAGACGAAAGGAAAATTGGAGGAAACAAAACTAAAGAGGTGTCTCTCTTCGGTTTTCAATAGGAGAGCGCAGTACAGACAACTGAGCACATCGATGATGTCTACAGGGGAAGCCTTATTTACAAAATCAGTTCCTATCCGTTTCTTTACAACATAGGTTGTCCTGGGATTTATTTTTATTTATTTATTTATTTATTGTTGCTGCGCAAATATATTTGAGTGCTAACATACTACTTAATCAGTCTACACATTTCCAAGGGAAACTCGTATATCATAATTATACAATGCTCAAGAATGATGGTCTCTCACTGTATCCCCTATTGAGGTGATTAAACCCACTGAACTATACAAATGTAAAACTACAGTGACAAATACTTTAGATTAACCTGGATGAACACAAAAATATTTTTCCAGACTTTGTATTAGACATTTCAAATGTTCCAATTACACATAAGCGATTTAGGGAGATGAACAGAACGTACATTATTCACTAATGCGTATAATAACACGTTGTACAATAAGTTAAATAGCAAAATGTGGGTGTTATAAAGGATGAGACACCTTTGCAGAATGAATTAGCAAAAGCCTATCTAAACTTCTGCCATTTGTTTAAATAGAGGTCAGTCTGAAACTAGCCTATTCAAATAGAAAATGACAACTTCTCTCCTACATAGATGATTTCATTAAAAAATGACTGATTTCATTTTTCCGGTCAGCTAGTAATACAGTACGTGTCAGGAAGAAACGGGAACCTAAGACGCCGCATGTTGTAGCCTATTCTCTGTTGACGATGTTTGTTCATCGACCACACGGGAAAAGAACACTGGGTTTACAATGGAAACGCTAGACAAACAGTGCGCTTCGTCCGTACAGCACTACCCGAAGCTTTAAAGTGAACATGTGTAATAGTTTAACGAACTGAAAAGGGACACTTACCGTGAAGCAACCTGCGCCCATGTACCATGTCTATTCCTTTGACAAGGGACTTCAATCTCAACTAATTCCATTTAGATAGGCAACACTCCCTGGTGGAAAGGCTTGATATACTGAGAAATTTCAAAACTGGATAAAAGAGATCATTTTAACAGCACCTGATATGTATAATATTACAGATAATCCCCCTGGCAAATGGAAAAGAAAGTTATGTGTAAAAATTCAGCATTCCAGGATAAGAAGAGACAATTAATCACCGGTTTCATATAAAACTGTAACGCGTCTAAACATTCGCCTGATTCCCATCCAAACGTTCCCAAGCGCTGTCGGTGCCTTCGATGCACTGATGGGATTAATAGGTCCGTCATCAGCGTTCTCTAATCGCTCCACCTTTGCAATCTTCTAAAGAAAAGATTTATAAAAGGGGATTTGGTTATCCTTCTTCAATCCCTACGTCAGTAATGATCCCTTAAAATCGAGGAAATCCATTACGAACAGGTTTCTTGATGGTTTTATTTACTCGCAAGAGACACAAGTTCGACGCTCAACTCGAGACGCACAGGTTCGCGTTTATTTCGCTCCTTTTCTCTGACGACTGACAGCGAAGCAAAGCATCCTCTCTGACCGGCCAGCGGTTTTCGCGAGCGCAGTGAATAAAACGCTACCGCTTCCCTTTATCAGTTGGTTAGCCCGCGCATCCTACTTCTCTGGATTCTGGGAGACATGAGGATAACCATAATATGAAACGGGCAGAAAAAAAAGGATTGAAAAAAAAAATGCAATTCAGAATTTAAATCGCGGGATCACGTTGGGACAAAAAAATACTATTTTCTAAGAGACGCAGCTGTCCAACACATCAGATGGACAGCATGATGAAAATATGAAGAGAATGGTCTGGATGAAAAAATTGCCCGCATGGAAAGGGAAGGGGGGGAAACACGAGGCAGTCTGTAGTGAAAGCCAAACTCGCACGTATTCAAAATCGATGGACTGCACCTGCACCTAAAAATTCACGAGGAAACGCAGTGGGCTAGTTTGTGGTTAAAATCAGCTGAAGCATCATTAGTAGATTAATTCTGGAGTAAGACAGCAATAGCAGTTAAGTCGGCTACCGTACTGATTTATATTCTTAGAAACTAACAAAATATACAAAAGCTATATAAATTTACTTGAACGTGTCAACAGAACGTAGGCCTATAATAGTCAATAATACTCATAAGTTTGCATTTTTGTCAAAGCAAACCATTTGACACATTCTTTCCAGTCATCATGTGCTGCTATGTTTCTCATATTTCATTTTTGCATAAATTAAAATTACTTGATGTTTTCTGCTGTAAGGTAAAGCAATTTTTATCGCGCTTATTATTACTTTAAAAGTTTTCCTATAAGCAGGAGCATATATATACAGATTACAAATCAAAGGAAAAACCAACAAAATTGTCTTAGAAGGGTGTTGGGATACCACAAGCCACCAGAACAGCTTCAATACGCTTTGGCATTGATTCTACAAGTCTCTGGAACTCTACTGGAGGAATGGAACACCATTCTTTCAAAATATATTTCCTCATTTGGTGTTTTGATGATGGTGGTGGAGAGCGCTGTCTAACATGTCGGTCCAAAATCTCCCATAGGTGTTCAATTGGGTTGAGATCTGGTGACTGCAAAGGCCATAGCATATGGTTCACATCATTTTCATACTCATCAAAACATTCAGTGTCCTTGGATGGGGGCATTATAATTCTGGAAGAGACCACTCCCATCAGCATAGAAATGTTTTATCATAGGATAAAGGTGATCACTCAGAATAACTTTGTATTGACTTACAGTGACCCTTCCCCAGGGGACAAGTGGATCCAAACCATGCCAGGAAAAGGTCCCCCACAGCATAAAAGAACCCTCACGGTATGGGTCAAGCATTCAGGCCTATACCGTTCTTTTGGTGTACGCCACACATGCACTCGCCCACTTGTGAAGAATATGGTGAAGGATGACTCATCTGACTATATAAGTTTTTTTCAACATCTCTGTCAACCATTGCGTATGGTTTTTGCACCACTGAACTCTCAAATCTGCATTCATCTTTGCAAGGAGGGGTTTATGCACTGCAACCCTACTATAATGTCCCTCTCTATGTAGTTGTCAAAGTATTGTTCTTGCTGACACAGTTTTATCATGTCCTAGATTGACATTCGCAGTCAACTGAGGAAGAGTTGCTCTTCTGTTTTCCTTACATATCACACTAAAGCATGAGCATCACTGTCATCGAATGTGTGTTTCTGACCACAACTTCCAGCCCTATTTACTGATGTCTTTCCCATAGATCTAAACGCAAATGTCACTTTAGTCGCTGTTCCTATTGAAACACAAGCCAGTTGAGCAGTCTTTGTGACTGAAGCTTCTGACATCTGTGACCCAATAATGAACTTTCCTTCAAAGTCACTTAGATATTTTCCTCTTGCTATCTTGATCCAAAATTGTGGTAAACTGGGCCTGCTCAGCATTTTTATACATGCCACAGAGCATGCTAGGATGTTAATTGCTCAACTGTATCATGTAGTACAACCGTATGGAAGCATCTGCATTCCTTATGTTTCTTTACTCATTTATTTAAGGCTTTCCTTTAATTTGTCGCACACATTGGTTCACAGTAAAATGTTCAGTGTTAAATTAATGCTTACAGAGTTCATACAGTATGGTCCCAATAGGATACAAATATACTCTGGTAGAGTTATATTAACACTGGACATTTTCCTCTGTAGGGCATAGGGAGGGCAGGTTTTTGATGGATAAGGGGATCTCCCGGACTGGCAGACATTGGCTAAACACTGTATGTTGGCTCATCATCTGTTCCATCAGTGGCTTATGAGTTTATGAAAGTGGTACGTTTAGATTAGGTGATTTGAACTGAGGGATGTGTGAAGTTTCAGGTTGGCAGGAAGCTAAATGTTAGTTGCTCCACACTTGTGTAGAATGTAAATACTGCGGGTTTAGTGTGGGTTTGTGTTGTGTGTGTGTGTGTGTGTGTGTGTGTGTGCGTGCGCACAGTTTATAGGCTCACACATCTATCTAGGGATAAGAGAACATTGTATGTAGGAGAGTTAGTCATGAGACCTAATTAATTCAGAGTGCTTTTCTGCTTTGTGTTCGTGAAACCCAGTGAAGCCTATTTTCCCCAGAGCTCATTTGAAATAAAAGTGGGATTCTCCACACATACTCCTCTGTCTCTAACATTTTCGTATCCATTTTTGAAATACATGGAGCAACAGGATAGCTTCGTCACACTACTTAGTCTACAGTCTAAATGAATTACAGATTTTCTTTGTGGATTCTCATTATGATGAGAACTTTGTTTCATCCTAGTACTCCCAACAGGTACCAGATGTCAATTATGATCCAAGTCAAATGCCAGAAGCCCTCCATCATGGTTGCTTGAGAATTACCCAGATGGGATGGGGGTACCATAAAAAAACCAGGGCAGATACTGGACTTGGTATCATAAAAAATACATTTCAGGCATTTGGCAGACGCTCTTATCCAGAGCGACGTACAACAAAATGTATAACCATAACCAGGAACAAGTATGACGAAAACCTTAGAGAGAAGTACCGGTCCAAGTGCAGGGAACAACCGCATAGTTCAACTTGGACCCTGAAGGTTAAACTGTTTAACACTAACACAAACGAGAACAGCAACAACGCAGTCTATGCAAAAATACAAGCAATAGTTAAGACAGGTGCATTAACTAAGTCACCTACAAAACAGGTACCTAGTTGCAACCCTAAGCTTACAGTCATTTACAGGGAGGTAGGGAGGGATGGGGAGAGGTGCAGCCTGAAGAGGTGAGTCTTCAGTCGTCGCTTGAAGTGGGTCAGTGTCTCAGCTGTTCTGACCTCCACGAGGAGGTCATTCAACCATTGTGGGGCCAGAACAAGACAGGAGACGTGTTCGGGAAGCGCAGGTGCGAAGAGGGGGAGGTGCCAGGCGTCCTGAGGTAGCAGAACGGAGGGGTCTGGCTGGCATGTAGGGTTTGAATATCTTGTGGAGGCATGCTGGGGCTGATCCCTTGACTGCCTGGTATGCTAGGAAAAAACAGGGGCATATGCTGGACTTGTTTCATTTTAAAATGTTCATATTATCTCTAAGACACTTGCAGATGGAGCTGGCCCATCCTTAGGCAGGTCTGTAAGACATTCATTTGCAGTCACAAAAACTGTACGTCTGCATCAGCATAAACCGCATCGGCGGTGACTGGGGTCAACATAAATGGAGCTGAAATGCATTCTGCCGGAGGACAGCGTTTTGATTTAGTCTTAATACATGATGGAATCGGGTATGTGTCCACTGAGCATTCCTGTCGATTTAGAGGCGATGGAAGGTTCAGGTAAAGACGGTGTTATGTGCTTCTCCGGCCTCGATAGTGGTCCACAACCAATCAAAAAAAAAGCAATGGAGTCGTGACAGCTGAAAACTGACAGCTGATCACCTAATGACTGCTGTGACACTTTTTAGGGGATTTCACCGGGGGATTTTCCAGGATGAGACTAAATGATTAAGTCAGAACAACTGACCGCCCCAGGTGTGTGTCATCACACAGGTGGAGTGATTGACACACATCCCTCCACAACTATCTCCTGATAGCTTCAGAGGAATTACCCGCAGAAAGGTCCTCTGTCCAGTTTTAATGCCACACAGTTTACAGTGGGATTACAACCCTGGCCCTGTCCAGGGCTAAAGCAGCAGTTGGCGAACAAGGCCCAGTGCATTTTTGACCAATTCTAATGATGATTTAAAACAGCATATTTATGGAGGATGCCCTTATTCCAGGGGCCTTGCACAGCTGAACCTGCATTTATTTATATCAGTGAATATTTGCTGAAAGAACTCAGGTTAAGTGCTTGGCTCAGAGGAGCAATGGCAGCGAACCACCTGGGAATTAAGCCTGCAACCTTCTGGGTTGGGTGATTTTACACCACACATTGCTGCCAGAATATACGGGGTAATATATTTGGATCATCCAAACTGACCTCCTGAGAGTTAGTCACATAAATTCTCTCTGCCACATGCTCCACTGCTATTGCATGATAACAGCAAATTCCAGGACAAATTAATCTTTGGATTTCATTTGCGTGACCATTTTAAGCAGCGCCACAAAGATACACTTGATCAGGATTGAATCATTTCTTCTGTTTTCTGCCCATTTAAATCATGTTGTATTTCCTCCAGGGGCACAGAGAAGACGCAGAGTAAAAAGAGGGTGAAATTTTAAAAGGCCTGTTTCTTTTTTCTGAAAGAACAGCCTGTGCCCTGTAAATGTGCATTTACAGGCTGATGTGCTCCGAGTGAAAACAAATTTACAACTCATAGCTAAAATTTCCAGTAAACACTGTTTTATTGATGAACATTGCTTGTTCCAATAGAAACAAAACAAACACACTAAAAAAAAGATTTAGGATTGAGGTGTGCATTGCAAGGAGGCTTTTAGTGGTGTCACATACAATTTGCACGACTAAAGAATAGCAACTGTTGCATATACATTCATTTAGGCATTTAGCAGACACTGTTATCCACAGCAAGTTACATAAGCGTAGTTATGCACCGCACCCAAAATTAGCAGAAAATTTTTGCATGACCACACATACCCAGCCACTCCCGTTTTTGATCCACTCCACCTGGGTAAAGGACTTAGGAGATTACTGTAAAGCCCAGAACATCATGCTTTAGGAAAAGCATATACCATGAGGAAATATGCTTTTTAAATGCCTCACAGGTCCACAACAGCACTTAATGACATGGGACTGAGCAATAGGATTAATATTTGAATCTACCTGGCACTTTGCTACTCATGCAACCAACATGTGTGCAATAATTTTAATTGATCTTTTCTGCTTCAAGTGCTGAAGCATTTATGATAAGCGTATCCACTTATTCTATGCGCAGGGTTCTAAGGGAGAGGTTTGTTTCATGAAACTAGGATGTGTCTGCCTTTCTATAATTTATGTTCTGTGGGCACACGCTGACAAATTCTTAGCAACTGCTACATTGATGTGGCAATAAAGCGTTGAATTGAATTCTTAAAACGTTTAAGGCAAAAAGCATGGCTGCTGCCATCAGTGTGAACACATAACCTAACAACATGACTTTAAGTGTCACTGAAGGTGAAAGAGCGAGATTGAGAATGTAGCGCTTTAAGTAGCAAATGGGTAAGAGGACAAAGGGCCGAATTCACGAAGACCTTTAGCGTGTGCAAAACCTTTTAGCACACAAAAAACCAATACCATGACCAATGATTGGTCATGGTATTGGTTTTCGCACCAATCATCGGTTGTGTAATTAGTTTTGAGTGTGCTAAAAGGTTTTGCACATGCTAAAGGTCTTAGTAAATCAGGTCCATGGTGTTATAGGTACCGTAGAGATAATAAAATGTGTACTTACTTACGCCTGGCACCCCTACTGGGGTATAGGCCGCCGACAAGGGACCTGCAGAGTTCTCGGTCATTAGCTTTCTTTTCTATCTGATACCAGGTGTATCCCAATAAAATGTGTGGTGCTATGATGTGTGTTGGTTGAGCCAAGGCACAGTGTAAACAGGTGTGTTTTCAGCCTGCAGTGGAAGGCAGGCAGGCAGTGACTCCTGCTGTCCTGACTGCAGTGGGGGATGGGGGGGGGGCATTCCACCACTGGGGGGGCCAGAGTAGAGAAGAGACATGATCGAGAGGAGGGACTCTTTAGGAACTGGGCGATAAGGAGGCCAAGGATGTTGAGCAGACTGTAAAGTTTGAGAGGTGCGGTTCTTCTTGCTGCGCCACAGACCCGAGACTAGAAATTTTTTATGCATTATCCTACAGGCACAAGAACGAAAATACAACAACTATTATCAGGAGGCTTATTCGACAGCCAAAAAACAGCACTGATAAATCAGTTTATAGCAAAGTCACCGTCGCATGCTCAGATTAGATTCAGAAGCTAAGGAGGGAGTTGTGGGTGCTTGCAGATAAATTCAGCTTCCTGCTGGCTCCTATATCTCTGGTGAAACCTCCATTTTCTCCCTACCAGATGATTGCCTGTAACTTCCATAATAAAGAAACAGATGTTTTTTTGCCCCCAGAGATGCACAGGTATACACATTCAAACACAAGCACACATGTACATGCAAATACATATACGCGTGTACAAGCACATGCACTAATGCACATTCAAACAGTGGTACATATGCACTGCAATACATGTACGAACAAATAGAATCACGTGAAATATCCTTTGTAATGAAGTTTGCACTTCATTGAACAAAACACTATGAAGAGACTTCGCATCCTGACTGATTGCAAATATTTGCGTGCTTCCTAATTGGTGCATTAGCCAGCTGTAATCTGCAATTTCAAACACTCAGCAGTTTTAAATGTGAAAAATGCTTCATATTTTGCCCTGGAATCTTTTTAGATCCCCTGATGGACAGTCATGAGGACAGCCATACTACATATTTATATTAAAACAGTAATATGAGAATGATGGCCTTCTGACACCTATATTGTGACATCTGAAAGTCTATCTAAAAACAACCACATCCTCATTCAACCACATGTGGCTGGAGTTTTGTCTGCGTGTGTGCGTGTGTGTGTGTGTGTGTGTTCGTGTGTGTGTGTGTGTGCGCGTGCAGGTGTGTGCGCGCATGTGCCTCTCTGCGCCGTACGTTTGCGGTCACGCTTGTGTGCGCCAGTTTTAACCAGTCAGCTTCTCGCTGTCACCATCTCAGAGATTTGTAGTGTTAATCCCAGAGTCCCTGGCTGCAAGCCGGCACAGACCTGCGCTGCATGACACCCCTCAGCCTGCCCTTCCCTCAGAATGTCACCCCTCCACCCCCCCTCCCCAACAAGCCCACAGGTGCTGTGGGAGTCACAACACTGGCGCAACACTGCATAACCACAAGTAACAAACTAAACCCTAGTGTTGTCTTCATATTATGCATGCACTCTGTGCTCACAGGGCCCAAAACGACGCACCCGCACCGGACCCCCTGTGATAAAGCCTCTTCATTGAATTTCAGAACCTAGATCAATATTTTTCATCTAGAAACATCCCGTCACTCACCAATAAATCGATGTATAAACTGTTTTCCTACTTCAGTTCAGAGAGACTTGTGTTTCTTCAGTCTACACCACTCGTTTTAACTACAAAATGCAAATCATAATTGATTCTTTTGCTGTGTAGATTTGTGGCGCTGAACTTTGATTATGACTTCTGCTTTCATAACTGCAGGATTAAAATAGACTCATAAGACAATCTTTGTACCCTGATGGAGTACTGCTTTAATAAAAATATTTAAAAATCAGTTTTACACACACATAAAAACTGGCTTAAAATATAAGATGCATGTTAAATAGACATTAGTCAGTGTATTTTACGATGCTTTGGTATATTTTGTGCATACATTATGAAATTAATTCAGACATAGGCGTAATAATGATTCACCTTGTTTATGTATGCGCAAAACCACTTGCTATACATTCATGGCAGTGGCAAGAATGGACTGTTTCTGTGACAAATCAATGGGCCTACAAATCAGTGTGCATTGACTGATATCTGAAATGTATTCCTCCGTTTGTAGGTTGTGGAACTAAAGACTCCTGAGGGCAGGCACCTACCATAGAGCGTGCAGGGTCAAGGGGGTTGGGCTGGTGGCTGGGGAGGGGAGGGGGGGTGATGTGTCATGTGAAAATACACATCACTGTTCCTCTTCTCTTATTAAGGTGCATGACGCCGTGACCTCACTATTGATTTGCAGCTTTCAGCCAAGCTCCTGAGGTAGGCTGAGGTGGGGGGGTTGGGGGGGGGGGGGGGGTGGCGGGTCAAGGCTACCAGCGGGCAGAGGGAGCCACAGAGTGCTTTATATGTAAATGTTTAGGACCTCAGACTCCGGCCAGATGGGCTGGCCTTAGCCTTGGATGCCTACACCTCTCCCCCATTGTGACTGCCCCCCCTCCTTCCCCTCCCACCCCCCCACCCCCCCACCCAGCAATGAGATCCCAGATATGCCATCTGAGAAATGCAGTTATGCACCTCTGTATTTCAACACCCTTCTCCAACCAATTTCTGAAAGAAAAAAAAAAAAAAAAAAAACTCTAATGCAGCCATTATTAAACAGATTCCAAGAAGATGACCGCATTCAGTCATAATGCACTGCATGGGGTAAATATGGGGGAGATATCACATTGTGGAGAATATCAATGAGAATATGAACTCATGAACTCAAATATCACATTGTGGAGAATATCAATGAGAATATGAACTCATGAACTCAAATATCACATTGTGGAATTTTCATTTTGCATTAATCTTGCGCAGTAATTGTACTTGTACCCATCAAGTCTACAAATACTACTCCAATAAAGGTGCTGGGACATGCCTGTACTACTTCTAATTCACCCTTATTTTACTGGCTCCCTGCCAATAAAGGGTGGCTGAAACATGATGAGAAAGGCTGAGAATACCAGAGGCATGATCACATTTTTAATAAAATCAATTATTTGCCCTTTTCCAAGAACTTCATAAAAAATGAGATTCTCTATGCAAATTAAAAAGTGAAATTTGACCTTTTCCTCCTCCTTATTGTTAATTCACTTGTAAGTTAATTTCATACTCACAGTGAAACTTTCAAGAAATGCATCCATAGAAAATGTCATGAGATCATGTAAATACTGTATATATATCACAAAAAGCAGACATGTACGTGCGCGCACACACACACACACGCACACGCACACGCACACACACACACACACACACACACACACACACACACACACACGCGCTCAGGGCCTGAAATTAAAACCCACTCATCTGCCTGTTAAATGTGCTGAGAGATTCCCGCAATTTTGCCACAATTTCCCTTTAACACTCAAATCGAACTGGACCATTTCGCTTAGCACATTCCAATTTCCATTAGTGTTTGGAACTCAATGACCCAGCACTAAAAAAAAAGAAGAATATTCCATGTAGACTGTAGATAATGTTCTACACACGACCTGTCCTTGGAAATGGCATTCAGCGATTGCCAAGATGATCATTACCTTGCTACATTAAAATGGTAATGGCCACCAAATACTATTGTCAAGTAAGGCACTTTGAAAATACCATCAATCCCTGGCAATTTTACAGTTTCATAGCATGTCATATCGTCCATTTGCGATCATGGGAATATCCTTTTCCTTTTTTTATTTTGGTGTCATGTCATTGTGGTTTCTGTGCAAAATGGAAACTGGTGTATAAAAATGGACTGGGTCCAACTCAATGGGCAAATAGTGCCACATGTAGTATGTATAAACATTCTGCTTTATACATTTTTTTTCTTTACTAGCCATGCTCAGTCTCAAAAAAGTTTAATTGACAGCCCTGCTTATACTTCTACACATACATACATATATGCGCACGCACGCACGCACGCACGCACGCACGCACGCACGCACGCACGCACACGCACACAGGCAGCATAACATTTTTCATGTTTGGGAAAGGGATGTTAATTTAGCAAAACCTTTCATTGAATGCACTGCTGCTTACGCTGCACCAGAATAATTTTTGTCACTTATATTAAAAATATTAAACCAGTCTCATGCACTGAAGGCTCTATTTATTTAGATAGTACCTTCACCAATGATGTCATAATCAAAACCTCAACCAAAAAAACCATGAACCTGACTGATCAATAGCACACTGCAAATATGGTAGACATTCTGTGTTTCATACATTACATTACTTGAACCAATATGCACTCTGAACAATTTTGCAACAACGTTGGGCAAGAGAACTGTCACCCTTTTACGTTCAAGCAGTTTCACTGTGAAATCAGTATTGATTAAATTATCATAAAAACAGTCAGGCGAATCGGCGACTTTCAACGGAATGTAGAAATTCTCCTCCAGGACTGGCCACTGAAACGGAAAACTAAGGTGAAGCAAGAAAGTGGATTTGAAAGCCTCGTAAACTTCTGAGAATGATGAACGCACACTCAAAGATGTAAATGGTCCAGAATTCACCTTCAAAGTATTCTAAAGTTATGCGGTTTCCTCATTTACTCCTTGCACACAATGAACACTCACATAACTTGTCAGGTGGCCCATTAATCAGAACAGAGAAGGCTATGCATTTTGTCCGAGGACAAAAGCAACACACCTTACCGTAAGTTTTATGAACCGTACAGAGCAACGTCTTTGGTGACAAACTCTGACAGAGAAGGGTTTGCCCCATGAGGACACATATACACTCTACTAGGGTTTAATTAACACAGAATATGATGCACAACACTGTTATGATGTGCATATCCCTGTACATGAATGCCATGTAGTGTTATAACTTCCCACGCAGGTCACGACATCAGAATCACTGGCCCTCCTCCAATGCAGACAGGGTCACCTTTTCAGACTGCAGCTTGGCTCCTGTCCTATTCTCACCCCCTATCGCTCTTTTCTTATGCAATTACTTTAGGATCACTATCGCTATACCATGCTTTATGGCAACCTATAAATGCTAGCTATATGAATCGATGATCTTTATTATGGCCATAGGTTGGCATGAGTTAATGTACATGTACTACTTTAACGATGCTGTACATACACTTGCTGGCGTGGGGATGCTTTTAGTCAGATTTGGCACAGTTACTCACATAACTCAGCTGGATGCACTTATGTTCTCATACACTGGAGGTCACTCTGGATAAGATATAATAAAACAAAAAAAAGACTGTAGCTTCTGAGGTAGCGCAGATCTGGAATATCTCCTTTCCATGCGTCTACGCTCTAGTCAATTAATGTAGTCATCTCAGCAAACAGGCACACTGTGGCTCAGCCCGTGTCATGTCATCCACAATGACAATGAGAGATTCTCTGTGAAATTGCCAGCATAATGAACTGTCCGTGGGCTCATTAATCTCCCACATATACACACATGCATGCGCACAAATATACACACACGCACACAAATATGTACACACACACACACACACACACGCAGTTAATACACTGCGATAAGTGAGACAGGAATACCAATTGTACTGCAGCCAACTGAATGGACTGTCATCAGTGCTGATAGGAAGAGAAATATTAATCACACCATTAAGCTATTTTCATCTGTGGAGATAAAGTGTGGTGATCCTTTACAGGCGCATTAAGACCTGTCTCATACACTGGGAAATCTTATCCATACATCTTTAGAAGAGGCAGAGTTTCTCTAATAGATTACTTGGTTGGGACTCTGGCTCTGAATTTCTGGCTCTGTTGTACTGTTCTCCGCATACTAGGAGCACAGCAGGACACGTGCACACGGCACATACAGTTAAATGGAATAGTGACATCATTTTTGCCATCCTTGGATTTGGCAATCCGTGTAGGAGTGACCTAGAACTGACACTACAGTCCACACAGGGACAGAGGAGTGTTATGTCAACACTCAATTGTCCAAAATAGACATATGCTCTATTAGAGGTAAAATGACGCTATTTAGGGCTAATGTGTCCTAATAGTTATACTTGTGGGGGGGGGGGGGGGAGTGTCAACAATTTTTGAACAACTGATTGGATTGTACCCCCTTAGGCAGCGTAATAACTGTGTACTTTTTTCTATCACAGTCAGTAACAAGAAAGCAGTCACTCTCAGGCCTCTAGAAATCCTAGTATACTTAATGACTTCATTTGAAAGTCAGCACAAACTTATCAGCTAATTACTGGCACCAGGGAGTGTGTCCTTACTGACAAATGGAACAGCAGTGAACTGGGATCTGTAATCTCCTAACACCAATTAACTGATAACCAAAATTGAATATTACAATGTTAATAGTGCCAAATGATATTGTGTCCAAAACACTCAGCAATAAAAACTGACAGTTAGCCGTCAGAACAAACAACTTAGCTAGATCACTGTCAGTCAACACCCCAGAAATACTGTGCTACATCTTCTCATCTCAGCAAATTATGCTGTTCATCTTCACGGCAATAACACAATTTTACTGTCCTTAACAAACATCCATGAGCACAAAACTACTTACTGCACAGACTGAAATAAGCTACTGAGAGTGAACCTCAGTTTTCAATGTTATTATGATATTGAGGGCTACACCAGTGCGCTAAAAAACAAGTGTTGATTATATACAACCCTGGCAAATGCCTGTGCTGTCAAATAAAAATATAAAAGCAGAAATAGATGAGAGGCGAAGGAGAGACTTATGAACAAAATAGCAGCAAATAAATGCAAATGAACAATCTAAGCTATTTTTATTCATTTAGAACCTGACAGAACAAGGATAGAACTCCAGGTTACATTAATAAAAAAATGCCCAATGATAGGAGTGTGGTATCCAGCTATAGTGTACATTCCTCTTCGGTTTCTCAATGCTAAAACATTACTTTTTCCAAGTATTACATCTCTCTCTAAATCTAAAAAAAATGCCTCTCTTTTTATGTGTATTACATCACAACACAAAGATAAGCCATTGGTGTTCAGAAAATAGCATTTTTAGGTGCTCTTTATTTGGACAACTGCATGAGCAGAACTGTTTTGCCCACCCATCCAGACATTACAATGGCCAAGACATTTAATTACTCATTTTGACTCATCGGTTCTAATTGCACTACCGCAATGAGTAATGCAAAGAAGAAAGCTGATGTGAAGCACGGTGTTCTTCAGCTACGACCGCAGAACACCGCGTTGTAGTCGCGAGGCATATTTATGCCGTCCAGCTCTCACTTCCCTCCCTTTCTTCTCTATCTCCAGCAGTGTAGCTATTTAAAGTTAATTATATTGCTCTTTCCTGTGTTCAGATGGACCTTTGTTTTCCGGTCAGAGTCGAGCGGCTTACCGAAGAGAGCCATAATTAAAGATGTCAGCCAGAAAGAAAATGGCGAAGGAGCTTAGTGAAATGAACAGATGCTCGATTGGCTGTGAAGGAACAGGTGGTGAACGGCCAGGCTCATTCGGAGTGTTGTCCGGGCGGCATTGCGGCAACGCCACAAAGGACCTGAGCTTGGGAGGTTGCAGGTTTGAATTGAAGGTGTGAGGTTGCCAACTCACCCGTGAGCCAACTTCTCTAATGGAATGGTTTCAGAAAATAGCCAGCCATTTAAATGCATTAGTAAAACCATCCCCTGAGCCAATATCCAATGTGTCACCTCTCAGGTAAACCTTATGGTATGCAACATTACTCACATGGGAGGAGCTAAACACTAATCGCCTTATGAATGAGTGGAGCTCAACAGTAATAACGAACACCATAACAGCATAACTAAAAACATATACAGCAATAGTAGAGAGCACGGATTATGTATACTGTAAAAATTCTTACTTCTTTATTATGAATTAATATAAACTTTTTAAGTTCATAAGTAGTAACGTACTTCACAAAACATAATGCTTTACGTTCTACAGATGTTTAAATCAGGCACTTAAAATTGTTTGTAAAAGTTGCATTCTCCAGCTCAGTTGGACAGTTTGTTTTAATTACAATTAAAATGACTGATTAAACTACAGATACTGGCTAGTTCCTCTCTCTCTACCCTCTGCATGAGAATATTAATGTCTAATTACTGGGCGCGAAACACACACCTACTGCTTTCCCACTGCTGGCAGCAGCCTCGCAACCTCATTATATGAATCTGATTATATCAATTAGCGGGCGATAATTAAATGCATAAAGGGCTGTGGTCACAGCGTGGCCTGTTGTCTGCGATAGCTGGCAGGGATTCAGGTTCTGCGAGATCGCGCCCGGTTCCAACACGAGGGCTTTCACAGCAGACAGGATTCAGTCAGCGTTTGTCTTCAACCTGGTAGAGTTTGTTTAACGTCAGGGATATTGAGGAATGCAAGGGGATGAAAAAAAGGCTTTTAAACTCGTACGAGGTTTAGTGGGCTTGTTCAGAGATACAGGGCCAGCCAAAGTGTGGAATCAGTGGCCTGACACTGGCATACACTCTTGTGAATAAAAGAGTAAAGTTTCCCGCATGCAGAGAGCAGCATTCCTTTTCAACTATTCCCTTTTATTTAGTGTGCGTACACTAAATTTCTCTTAACTGTAAGTACAGCTAACCCCCAACATTCTTTGAACTGCACCTGAAGTAAACATTATTTTTGCTTCACTAAGACAACTAGAAAAGCAATCTACATCCAGCGGTCTAGCTAGTGACATATCTTTACCTACAGTAAACAGGATCTTGAAATGAGGGAATGCATTCACCACCACACGTTACTGTTAGCATGTTCACCCCTCTAGCAGCTAGTAGCCAGAAGATGTGCCTTTTTATATAGCAACACATGTAACAAAGCAACATATAATATAGTGATGCATGTAAAAGTTGTGAAAGCATGCTACTGAGAGCGGTTGTTTAATCATAGACATCAGGTTGGAGTGAAAGAAGCTGGTCTTGTAATCTAAAGGTCAAAGGTTCTATTCCCAGGCAGGACACTGCCGTTGTACCCTAGAGCAAGGTACTTAACCTGCATTGCTTAAGCATTAATATATATCAGGCATTTCCCCTGTAGACCTACTGCATATCACTCTGGATAAGCAACACATAAGCAAATCAACACACAACCCATTTGTTGCAAATATTAATGTGCCCTGAAACATCTATCTATGTATAAATTGTAGATTAATTTCTACATGGTGAAACCAAAATGTATAAAAATACCCTTGAATAAAAGCTGAGAATATGCACTTTAACCACATGTGAATTGTTTGGTTACAAATCTAAAATTGTGTACAGAGCCGAATCAAGAAAAAAAATGTCTTCGTCCCAAACGTTATGGAGGGCAGTGTAAAGATCATACCTATATGAGTCACACGTGTCGTGCAAGGCTCAGTATTTTTTGTTAGCTGCAATTGGATTTCATTATTCTTACCCTAACTCTAAATTCTCAAAACACTTTTCTTTAATTTTCTTTGACAAAATAATACTAAGTTCTTAATTTTATTACTGTTTATGTAATTAACTTGAACCACTTCTGCATTTATTTCAATATTGTAAGCTGTTCCGCAGCGTTGGTACAGCTCATTGATCTGTTAAGCCTTAAAATGCAAATTTGCAGTAAAGGCAGTGATGGATTATATTTTATGTGGTTCCACAGGCAAAGAAGCGTACAGTCCAATCAATAGCCCAGGTTCTGAGCCCATATATTGAGTGCAGCTTTGTTTTTAAATGTGGTGTCATAGAGAAAATGATGACAGACAGGTACATAAGAACATAATTATTAGATTACATTGATATTCATGTGACCTATTTTGTTACTCTATATAACTATAAATTGACTCTCAATGTTCACAGCACTGTCCACGTCTGTTACTATAAATGGATAAACATGACTGGATACCTTTAATTGCCCTCATAAATTAACCGTGATTAGTTTGAGGAACAATAAATGTTTTTCAGTGCCAGTTACAACAGATACAAATGTAAATTCATTTAAATGAGCATCGATTCAAAATAATATTTTTGGAGGGTTCGAGATCAGACACAGTTTAATGAATGGTAATATCAAATCTGTAACTTATACATAATGCAGCACATTCATGTAATAAATGTTAATAAATGTTTAATTCATGTATTTGAGAATGGCCGATGAATGGAAGCTTAACTTTCACCATTTCTCAGGCAGGTCTATGAATATCACTAAAGGGAGTTGGGTGGTACATTCAGCTAAAGCTGCAGTTGTAGAAGGGTACAGTCTGAAATCGAATCCTGAGCCAAAGCTGAGTGTCTGTCAACAACAGAATGTCTGTCAAACCGGAGAAGTTTATCTTTGCCTGAATTAGGCTTCTGTCAGATAACGCTCTACATTCAAGTGTGACTGCGCCAGTCGCACAGGGAGCGCACGCAACAGTTTGTTACGGTTGTTTACACTCAATACGTTTTCCGACAGGCAATCCCATCGCCGCAGATCTGATTTCAGATAGCACTCATTTTCATACGTCGATCAATCAGCGGAAAGACACCCAGGACAAACGCGTTTCAGGAGGGATAAACGCGTTTGATCTAAAGGTCGACGGGCGTCAACAAAGGCGGCACACTTCGGCCGGCGGGGCGTGAAGGAGGGTGGCACACTTCGGCTGGCGGGACACGCGCCGGGAAACGCAAAAGCGGATCGACGGGCTCAGCTCTCCCTCGCACCGAAACATCCAGAATTCCGTGACGACGGCTCCGACGCGCTCGCCGCTTCAACGGGATGAAAGTGCACTCTGGGACATGGAGGCGGATGATTGATCGTGCCCGAGGGGAAAAACCTCGCCCACCTGCCAGTCAATCCTTCCCCGCCGCCGCCACTGCTTTCCTGCACGGTACCTATGCTTCCCTAAATCATCCCCTCTGTTCACAACTCTAACTAGAGTGGATCTGAGTACCGCTTTCTGAGAAGGATGCTACATAAAAACGGTAGGACTACATTGCATTTATTGGAACTGTAGGAGTTCTTATGAACATCTTATAACTGACAAACTGCAACAGTGTGTTGAGTCCCTGTCACTATCATATGAGACATTAAATACACCAGTTCTGATATGCATGGTTATGGTAATTGTCTGGAATCAATGAAAATTTGTTGTTAGCTTACAAAGAACAGCAGCAGTAATTTTTCCCCTTTGCAAATACATTTTTGTGCATTCTCACCAAACTGTTTCAAAATAAAAATCAGAATGTAAATCAAGGGTAAGAAGTAATGTTGACTAAACCCACGCATTTTCATAATATTGATGGTGACAGTTTGCAGAACAACCAATGAGTGTTTACGTAGGTTAGCACAGGTGTTTACAACAGCATATGCAGTGTGCACGGATGTGTGAATCAGCTTTTGAAGGTGTTATGTGCGGCAATGCTTATCTAGGAACTTCACCTGGGGGTAAGTACAGAAGTGTAAAACAAACCATGAATTGGCCTGGTCCTGTTCTTTCTGTGACAATTTCAGGATTTCTTTATTTTGACTCAGACTCCCACCCAGAATTACTCAGGGTCACAGTCACCGCGTGACATGAGCCCATCTGGTCCAAACAGAAAAGCGTGTCATTTTCACAAAATGCTTTGTTTTGTTTGTTTTTTCTCTGTGAAACTGACACAGAATGGATACAACTTATATATATGCACTGCCACACATGACACAGAAATGGCTGGATGTCCTTGAAATGGTTCAAATTCGCTGCACCTAAACAACAAGGTAAAACCTGGAGTATTGTTACACAACAAAAATGTGTACATTTCACAAAGAAACCAAGCATGTCCTGAAACTGCTTTCTGCTTGGATCGAAGGGGGCTATGGCACACTTGGGCGAATGATACCGGGTTGCACAGAGACACCATTTGACTAAATTACCTTTCCACCAACAGTGCCACCACTGTGTAATCACGCACCGACACACTTCACAATAAGCCACTTCACATTCACTGAGAGCAATCAAGTCCACAGGAGGCCAATCTGTACACCGGCAGCCACTTAATAAGACCAGGAGATTGGTATTGTCATATGAAATAAATGGCACAGATGAAAAAAGAAGCAGCATTATACAGGAGTGTCTGCTCCACAGGCAAACTAAAAGTGCCAAAGTAAATACTTGTTATTATTACTTCCATTTTTACTTTTTAAGCTATTATCAGAGCCATCCTCTGGATTTTTTTTCCGAATGAAATATTAGATGAACAAATGAGGATCACTAATCCCATAACAGTGTGGGTCCAATACACCTGTCCCTCACATTCAGTATTCTCTCCATTCACTAGAATTACACCCTCGCCTCTGCTGATACGCCGTTGACAAGCTGAGATGAGGGCTGAAGATGCCCAATGCCGTAAAAACGCAAAGGGCTGAAAGCCCCCCGTCTCCCCGCCGCGCGGTAAAATAACGCGCCCGCATATCCCGCCATGAATCTGTTCAATGTCACCTTGCATGTCCCCCCCATCCCAGAACTGAAGAGTCAGATTTTATAAAGCGCAAAAACCTTGAGGACGAGTGGCTATGTCGCCCATTTCTGCTGAACAGAGACTATTCCCTTTAAAGGTCCGCTACAGATCAGGCACCAGGGCCATTATTCAAAAGTGACAGACTAATGTACAAGGCAATTAAGTGCAATGTAAAACATGAATCAACTTGAATTATGCTGCGATAAGGAGTTTTTCAGAAACCTTTTTTTTTGGCGATGTTTCACTGAACTTAAAACTCCGCAGTTCTACCATCATCTACAACATTATTATATTTCTAATGACATCCATTAAAAATGAAACGTTGTTTTAAAAGAGAGGGTCCACAGCCACTTGAAAATAAATTCACAATCTACTGATCTAATGTCACACCATTTATTAATATTATATTTCTCATGACAGTCTTTCCAGATCCCTGATTCACTGAAGTAGTAATATTTCTTGAGTTATGAATTTAGCTATAGAATAGGTAGCCAGGGGAAACTGCTTAAGCTTTGTTAGAAAAACAGAAAGACTGATTTTCCTTTTTGTTTATTTATTTTTATTTGCAGCATTATAAGTACGAGTAGTGCTGACAAAGAGAATTTTAGAGTAGAAAATGAATAAAATACAGCCAGTTTCTCAAATCTCAAAAATTGTTTGATTTTGTGCATATGCGTGTAGACATGGATTAATTCAACATTTTTCCTTAGCTTTAAACAAGACTATATGACCAAAAGTATCTGGACACCCCTTGGTCTGGGGCTGTTTTTCATGCTTTGAGCTAGGCCCCTTAGTTTTAAGTTTAAGTGAAGGTAAAGTTTAAGTGGAGGTAAATCTTAATGCTACAGCATACAATCACATTCTAGACGATTCTGTGCTTCCCCAACAGTCCTGGAAAGGCCCTTTCCTGTCTCAGCATGACAATGCTCCCGGGCATACAGTGTAGTCCATATACAAATGGTTTTGTCAAGAACGATGTGGAAGAACTTGACAAAGGCCTGCACAGAGCTCTGACTTTAACCCCATCCAATACCTTTGGGATCAATTGGAAAGCCAACTGTGTGCCAGGCCTTGTCACCCAATCAGTACCCGTGCTGCTAAAGCTCTTCTAGCCGAATAGAAGAAAACCCCTGTGGCAATGCTCTAACATCTTGTATAAAGCCTTCCCGAAAGACTGTAGGTTGTTATAGAGTGGACCAACTCCATATTAACATTCATAATTTTGGATGAGATGTTGGACATTAGATGTCCATATACTTTTGGCCATGTAGCGTATATTTGTAAGATTTTGTGCTTTGAAAATGCATAATGACAAGTTAATTTTGGACAATGCTGAATTCAGTGCAAATTTGTTTGAAAAGAAAAAGAAAACAACACCGTAATTACAACTAATTACGTAATTGATCCGAAGTTAATGCTAAGGACAAATGTTGATTAAATCCAAGCTAATCTTTGAGTTCTCTCCGGCCAGCTGCTCAATCAGACACCCTCTGATCACAGCCGGCCTCCACAGCGTCCATTCGACCCAGTGGATGGAGCCCGGCCAAGAGCAATAAGTTCCAGACCCCTAGAACGGGCCACAGAAACTTATCCTTCGTTTCCACATGGGAAGGCACAGTTTATAAAATATATTGAAACCCACAGATTCACATCACATGGCCAGAGCTCGATGTCAACTCAGAGTTTGCAGGTCTGACCGAGAGCATCTCAATGCAAAATGTAAAAACAGCCTCAGAATCTGAATCCTAAGGTGGTATTCAGAAAGCAGCCCAATCACTTGCAGAGGGCATCTCTACTGTACCGTAGCTCATTGAAGCATGCCTTCCATCACCTGGTTGAATTTAAATGCAATCCCTGCCTCAGGTACAGCACTTCCATTAATTATTTCTCACATTAACGCTGCGTGCTTGCTTGTGTTATTCCAGTAAGTCCTTGTGTTTATTATTTAAACAGTCTGACAAAAGGGCAAATTTAACAGATTCCCTGCAGCACTGCTTTTGATTTATTTATTTATTTATTTATTTTGTACATTTTATTGCATTCTACTTCTTCCTCTTCTGCATATCCCACAATTCCCTGGAATAATAAATGCCGCGCATGAGTGTGTGTGGTTGTACGTGACATTCAAGCATCAGCCAACTTAATTAGTTCTTGAAGATTAGCCACCAACAGCAGTGAAGTGTGATAAATTTAGCATCTGCAGGGTATATCTTCAGGTATTAAAAATACGGGTAATTTATTTTGAAAGATATTAGTGTACTGCTGTGTTTAGCAAACCTAGTTCAAAGGGCACACTGTACACCGTTTTTCAGATGGTGACACAGAACCCCCTGACAATCTAATTATAGTCATAAAATAAATATTTATGAATCCTCAACTATGGCAAGACTTGTGGCACAGTCTATAGGGCAGCTGACTCTCAATGGAGACCACCATGCTGCCAAGTGCTATGATTTGTTCTCTGTTACCTTCTCTGCTTTCCCCTGTCTGAATAAAGCAAAAAATAAATGAAATAAATAAAAAACAGAAAGGAGGGCAAACTGCCTGATCTTTTAATAAAAAATAATGTTCATTAATGCTTACTGAATGATGCAGGCATTCTGTGCCTCTGATGCTTTCTTATGCATGAACCTTCACAGAATGTGTCACTATATAAAATTGGTGCCAGTTTTTACACAGTACTTTCATACAGAGGGTTAGGGTTTGAGAAAATTAATTTGAACACAAAACATAAAACCTTAAAACAAGTATTAAAAAACAAGCAAAAACATAAAAAAGGTTACAGACCAAGAAACCGCAACACTTTTTTTCTTTTCTTTTTTTTTTGATTAAAATGATCAAAATCTTATGTCTGTGGCCATATGTAACAACATATATCTATATAACAGGCTATAACTAATATGTAATATAGTTCATTTATGCATTTATGCAGGGCAGCTGGCTGTGGTTTTGTGGGAGCATTGTAGTACTGTCCCCTCTCACTGCATGGTCCAGGTAGTAAAAAAGCCATCGTTAACCTCACTGCCGCGTGCAGTCGTGGTAGTCGCGGCCGGGACAGCTCTATTTGTTGTCGTTACTTTCTGGGCTCGTCCTCTGCACCCTCTGTAGTGACGCTTCCTGTTCCCCACTGCAGCGCGGGAGCAGCACACCAGAACATTCCGGACACGATCTGATCAAAGCCGCGTCGCCGAAACATCCTGGCTCAGCCCCGTAGGGAGCAGACTGGGACACGTTCCACTCCCGGGGATGAGGACAGCCGGCCCATCCATCCCTTTCCAGCTGAGCTGTGCAGTCTTTGCGCTGCAGGAGTAAACTCCAAGCACTCCTGGCACTGATGCAGTCAGGGAATCAACCACAAGAACTTCCCTCTGGGGACGGAGTTTACGGGTGAACTGTGGACTCAGGGTGAGCGGGGGTGGGGGTGGGGGTTGGGGGGGTGGGACAGTTACAATGTTTCCTGTTGAGTTTCATGCTCACTTTTTCCTGACATTTTATCTTCCAAAAATCTTCTAAATATCCTTGGACCTTTGTGGTAATTTAAAACCCCAAGTGCCCCCAGCCTACATCAATGTAGCAGTAAGCCAAGATCCATAACAAGGGCCAAATAACAAGCCAACCTAATAACTACAGTCCCTGTACTAGGGTATAATTTTCAAGGTAATTTTGAACTAATAACATCTTAATTAAGGCCTTATATGTCAACCTTGAATTAGTGTTGCCCAAAAGACTCCAAGAACTCTATAAAGTGTTACACGCTACACCCAGGCTCTCTCCAGTCAAGGACGTAATGGGATCATTTTTGAGTTCCCACAATGCAACCTGACAGTTCGTTCTTATTGTTCTCCCTCTGGAGCAGATTTATATTGCGCCTCATTAATTTCTGACAGCCTGCTGAAATATAGCGACAGAGTGACTCATACCAACCCAAGAGAACGTTCTGTCCTGCCAATGTGACCTCAGACAAGCAGGGGCGTGAATTGTGGATGACAACATATTAATTAGCCGAAACGAAACAAACCCTCCGATCACAAATAAAAGGCTCGGCCTATTCAGGTGGATCCATAGTGGTAAATATCAGGTGACCGCAAGGAGCGGACCTTCAAGGTTCGCATCATCGAAACCCTGCGAGGAGCTCAGCTGGGCCGCACGGAGCCTCCCGATCCAGACCTGGCGTGCTTCGTCCCCGTCACGGTCCGGTGGCAGTAACTCTCCAGACAGTGCACGGGATGAGGGGAAATCTGCATGCTCCACCAATCAGTGCCACCAAAGGACACGGAAATCAATGAGGCGGATGTTATTAATAGGGGAAGTGGTCCTCCATTTCCACAAGGGTCCTGGAGGCCTTTAAAGATCTTATTCAATGCAGATGTTCCCCCAAGGCCCTGACTCTGGATCAGTTACAGCGGCATAATAAATGGACACAGTTTGGTAGTTTAATGTACGTGAAAAACTGTTACTGCCAAAATGAGGCTAACCCATACCATGCATCATTGCTTAAATTCCCATTTAGAAATCTGCATAGATTGCCATCCACTGTGCACCACGTCAAGCATTTAATTTTAGTGCAGAATCTGCCTTCTACCTGACACAGTACCCATTACCCCGCGGCTTATTAAGAAATGCACTGTAAATATATATTCTTGTAAACAGAAATCGATTGTGCTCTTTTTTCATCCATTAAAACAGTGTTGCACAAGTCTAAGAAATTATACATTCCGATCTGACTGGCAGTTCTTCTCTTCGCATACATTACTGTAGCTTTATACCTGTGTTGATGCTTTAGAGATACGTAGATAATGCTATAATTCGTACATAACATTTTACTAATGAAGGCAATATTCCAAAAAAATGTAATGTTTAGCCTTAACTAAAAACACTGAGTGGTGGATCTTTTAGAAATCTACAGTTACTGGATTCAGAGTCTTCCAATACAGAAAGTTTTACACAAAATACTCTGTGAGCATATTATGCTACATCGACCAGGAAACCAGCACCCAGGTGTATATATTATGTGTTCCGAGCTGTTGAATGTAACACACATATATTATAAGCTGAAGTTCCAATCACTGGGTCTACTACATTTACTGTAAAATATACATTCTGGGTCAGGTTGCGGACCAAAGTACTGGGCAAAAAAAAAATTATTTCATTGGTCTTTGTTAGTAAAAAATTTCAATTGTAAAGCACTTCCATGGTCTGCAAACTCTCCTCTGGAAGAATGACTTATTTTTTTCTGTTCAAACAACATCGTTCATGCTGTTCAGTGAATCCTGGAACCAACAGCACATAACAAACTGACATCACATTCAATTCAAATGCGACCAGGAGGAAGAAGGGATTAAGATAATGATTTAAATCTGTGCAATTTCAAACTAAATGTTCCATGAAACTAAAAACAAGTAACAAATAAGGCAAAGGGCAATGCTTAATATTCAAAGCCAGCCATACCACTTTAAAATAATTCCAAACATCTGACGGACCAGAATAAAGCAAAGTGTGGGAACGACATCTCGAGCAGCCTCAAAGCAAATGGCCAGCACTACGCTGTACCCTGTGAATGAGTACAAGGGAATTCACTATTTGCCTTTCCAGTTATAAATTGCAAAAGGACTGGAAGTCATTCACATGCCACCAAAGATAATTGAAGCTCTACAACTCTGGAGCCATTAAGTCATGATCAATAACATTTTTACTGCCATGTAGCAATCTCGCTTAACAACCATAATGGAACCACCCAAAAGAGGATAAGTCCTACTATAGATAATAATACCATTAATTACCTATATAAAAGTGTGCCCTTGGTCGTATTAAATAGAAACAAAATCAATGTAGTGGTCATCTCTAATTTAGAAGACTATCACCTACAAGAATTAAATTTAGACCCATCTATTATTTGCTAATCAGCGGAAATAAGCGCACCCCACCCCCACACACTCAATCCATTTTCTAATGCAGCATTGAGGAGAGGGCTTCAAAGAGAAAGGACTACAGAGGGGGAAATTTCACAACATCCAAGAAAGCCTTCCTTATCAATAGAAAGCAGGCCTCTCCTATTACTTTTATTCTTCAAACGAAAGTGCCAAGACAGTCCAAAATAAACAATGCTGTTCCCTTCAATTTGCCGGCTTGCCAAAGCAGACAAAAAAAACTACAAGAAATAAATGTGGTGTAGAGGTTGGAAAACTGAACCCACAATCAGGAGGTTGCAAGTTCTGATCCCAGATAGGCACCTCACTCTTGTGCACAAAATGCACAACCTGAAATACCTTGAGACATATCAAAAACTGTGCAACTGTGGTAAGCTACTTAAATAACCTTTAGTACAGGTATATGGGGTTTCAGGAATTTAATTGTGGGCTATCGAGGGGAACTATGTGCAGCAACGATGAAAGTATCAGTTATGTCACTCACAAAGAACAATGGTGGACTACGGTAGTTTCAGGTTGTTTATTGTGCCCTATGTCTTGAAGGTGCCCTGTCCCAGAAGGGGGGGACACATTTATTTGCCTGTTCCTGTCGAGCAGCTGCAGGGCATAAGCAGAGATCAGACAAGCTGTCATTTGCCAGTAATAAGTAGCCAATGCTATTGAAATGTACATCCACAAGTTCACTATGGGAATGAAATATGTCCCCTGAATATTCAACAGCTTTTTAAAAAAATTGAGGACAAGTGCCATTTGCGAGTACATGAGTGAGCACCACAGCCTCAGATGAAATCCGGCTCACGCCATTGCTGTCTGTGACCAGCTCGGGTGGCACACAATTGGCTTTGCATCACCCAAGGGATATATGGGAGGGATAAACTCAACAGAGATAGCGCTGCTCAAGCGCCCGCTTTTGACCACTCAGGTGCCCGTGGCTTTCTCTCTGAGCACGCATATGATTGGGTCTCCTCCACCCCCACTCTGCATGTGCGGGGCTTGTGGTTGTGGAGTGAAACGGAGCAGCTGGCTGGTACCACATATTTTGGAGGAGAACCGCGAGTTGTCTTCTCCCTCCTAAACTGACAACAGTGGACGTACAGTATATGAGAACTCTTGTACACAGTTCTGAATTGGACCTTTCAGGTGGGATTGGAGATGCCAGTTTTTAAAAATGAGGACGAATATATATTTTTAGATTATAACTGAATAATCCCTTTTTTATGCTATCAATTTTAAATGCATTTGTAAAATATTGAGTCTCTCTTGTCCCTCACCATTCAGTAATCCCAATCTAGAGATTTGTGATAAACTACCTCTCAGCCAAGATACAAATCCCTTCACTGTGAAAATATCCTTTTAAACATTTCAGATAAAGGAGATAATAGCAATATAAATATTGTATGTCTTTACTGAATAGAAATTTGGAATATTTTGGAAAATGGATAGGGAATTGCCTGCAACAAAAGACAATGCTGGGTTTCCAGTCTAGAACACTAAGAAATACAGTAATAATAGTTATCATAAATGTCAAATTTCAATGGACACACTAAGTATTCCAAACAAAATGGGAGACAAAAATCTACAGGCCAAGCTCTCACTGTAGCCCATTTTACTGTCTTTTAGCTGATTTGCACCTGCACTGTCACTGTGGATAATGCAGGCCTGATTGGTAGCATGCGCTGTTTCAGATTCACCTCTGGGGTGGCAGCAGTAGCCCTGTGTGTGCATTTGGTGATTATTTTGCCACCTGACTGAGCTTGGTCTCTGTGGGGCAGTAGACCCAGAGAAAATGTGTAAATCATGGCATCTATTGGATTGCAGCATATGTTGCTATTCAAAATTTCATACACATTTTTTTCATAAGTACAATTTCTGGGTCCGTATACCTTAGGATAGTGGTAAGATGGAGTAGCACTAATACTGCCTTGGTTAGGCACATACCTAGCCAGAACTGCTGCTAAAACACACCAAGAGAAAAAAGCTTCCCTCCTTTCCTCCAGACCCCACGAGCCACTACCAGATTTGATTGATTTTTTTTGACAAAAGCACACAATCATTCCTATAAAAATAAATCTGCCATAGCGCAGATTTGCCATACATTGCTATTCTACGCAGCGAGGTACAGGTACTCTAATTCACAATGGAGTTCTCGGCATAAATGATAAGCTTCTGCTACACTTCCTTCATCAGTGAATTTTTTGTTCTGTTGGCGGTCTTTATACCTATTCATGTACCCACGTTCATCGCTAAATGTCACCATGGGTACACAAGATCTTTACTGAGGAAAGGGTATAATAATATCATACATCTGTGAATGATCTGCACTCATGTTTTAAGCCTTAAAGTTAAAAAGAGAGGTGTGAAAACCTTGAAAACTAAAGCTCAGGAATGAATTGATATTTTTATTCCTATAGTGGCACTGGTGACATACGGTCTATGGAAATGTTTGAGCAGGCTATTCAGCTTGTCGAGAATCGAGCACTGCAAAGAGAGAGCTCTTTCACTTAAGAGTAACCTTTAATCTGATCTGCACCAGATGTAAAGTGAATTACATTCTGATTTTCATTCACATTCCTTTTGTTTGACTGTAAGGCTTCAAAAGTAGAGTGCATTCTGCCTGCACTGAATACTCCATGGAGCCAGAGCAGGGTAACAGTATTCCCTCTCTGTTTGTGAAGCTTTGTGCACTGAAGGACCGCATCTCTGCGGGAATGTGGCAACATCCCAGTGGATATACCCCCCCCTTCCCCTCACCCCCGTCTTTTTAATGTTTATCTGAGGGATTGAGGCACCTTGTGAAGATGTATTCTGGCAGGTTGGGCAATAGCACTTAGGGGCAGCTTACAATAAATCATTCGCCATCTCTATTTAACGTCCTGTAAAACAGCGGGATATTTCAGCGTGCGCTATGCAAATCGGGGCAATAAATCACAAAACCAGTTTCATAAATATGCATAAATCATTTTGATGATTATTACTTACAATTACTTATGCATCAAAGAGAGAGAGGTAAAAAAAAAAGAGAGAGAAACACTCGGTGGAATTATCAATAACGATTTGCTGTCTGTGAATCTTTAGAATTCTCAGGAACCCAGGAACCTTTACAAACAGCTCTCAGGTTCAATGTAAGCACAGCACATTCTGTTCCTGCAGAATATTAAAGAAACTTATCTGTAATGAAAAGTCTATTGGCAGGTTTGTCTTTTATTCACAAGTTAATCATAGCAGGGAATCCAATTTCAGAGGTGTGTTAAAGGAGCACAGAAAAATAAATGTGTGTGTCACGTGGACTGTGTTCTGGTGTTCTTAACTCAATTAATCAACCTCTTCTGATGCCAACAGAATACAGCCATTAATCCATGTTAATATTTTTATACCATTCAAAAACACAGAACCATATTTCCCATTGAGCAATTTCACTCTTGGAGAGTTAACGGTTTGCATTTGGAAAAATGAAATTGAAACCAAAAACGGTAGCAATCATTTTTTTACGTTCCTTTTGTAAAATGGGAAATTAGGAAACTAACATACAGTTCTTTTAAAATGAACCCAAATCGGTTCTTTTCAAGTGAACCAACTGCAAACAAAGTCAGACTTTGTGTTAACATTGTAAGTGCACTTGAAAGAGGACTTTGTGGTCTCTATAAGCAATCATGAGATCTCAGATTACTTGTTGTTCAAAAAAACAGCTGCTATAGAACTCAGACCCCACTGCTGTAGCATTAGATCATGGGCAGGGGAAAAGCGGTATGCAAGCATGCATTAACAGCAAAAAGATGAAAATGCCGGGAAATTTTATGTCTTAACAGAATGTGTATCTAAAAATTGGCAGGCATTTGCACTGTTATGACAAAATTGCTGTGCATTTTAATCTTTTATCCGTTAATGCATACTTGTGTACCACTTATGTCAACCCCTGATTATGGGTAATTTTCATCAAGATGGCCTCTGCAGATGAATATGTCATTGGGTTATGCCACATTTTGAGGAAGCCAGTACAAGAAGAGCACAGTTTTTTTTTCTGACCGCACAATCCCCTGAGCACCACCAGCAGCCATTTTGCTATTTATTTCATGCCAGGCACACTCAGAAGTCACTACTGTTGCGTAAAATCAATGTATGGCAACTGGCAAGTCTCGAGGTATTAAAGTATACAGCAAAATGCAAATCAGACTGTTTTCACAATGCACAAATTAAACGGACCTCGAAAACAACCACAAACTAACTGTGCTGAGACTATCTCATGAGTTTGGTTCGTTTCAAAGGGGTCTGAGTTCGTTTGACGTGTTCACATATGCACAAAATATACCGAGTCATCGGTCTGAGTCCTCTAGAGAGGCTGAAACAAACCAAGGGTAAAGGGATATCTTTCCCATTATCAAAGATCAATATGTATGGAACTTCTTTCAGTACAGTACAGTTTGTACTGTACCTTTCTCAGAAGTACAAGAGCAGAGTAACTTCATTGGCTTATGGTCATTTTGAATACACATGCAAGTGTAATTGCACAAACAGTGTTGTTAGTGAGTATGTTTACAGAGCAAAATATTTTGCACATTAGGGACGGGTTAACAGAATTAGGCAAACCCTTTTCTCATTATTGCATTGAGTATTTAATTTACTCGAATAGTCTGAAACTCATACAAGTGGAATAAAAGCCCATACTGTCTGAGGAATATGGCTGTAATAGAAGATTACTTTCTGAATCCGTAAGAACGATGGCAGGAGATTAGTCAGTAAGCAGATGAAGAGATGGAACCTGACACAGGAAACGGAGTAGGAACAGCACAGGCAGATCAGAACAGATAAGCCTCAGTGACACAGGGTGGTAATAAGGATTCATTTACTGGGAAACAAGCTCAACGCTGTCCCGGGATTTTAAAGAAAATAACGTCAGCTTCTGGGTCTCTGGGGTCAACGCACTTGTCCACGTGTCACCTAATCTCCACATCGAGTCACTGTTAAATCGGATTGATTTTCCCTTAGATGTCTGCATCCAGGCCATACTTTCTATTTTGGGTTGAGTAGCACATTTGTGTAACAAATACATTCTAAACTATTGTCTTTATTTCGTATATATTGAAATGGGAATCATAGTAAATCCAGCTGTCACAGTGGTGACACAAGAGGCGCAACTAGAGATTCAACATCGGGCACAAATACATAGAGAATATCGTGGGGAAAAGGCTGAATTTTTAATAGTGCCTTAAACTCAAACCAACAACTTGGTAATTGAGCAATTACAAAAACCATTCATTTTTTTAAATACCGTTTTTTTTAGCTGTGACAGTCAGTGCAGAACATTAAAAGTCTTTCATTTTTATTGCACAAACGCACATTAGAGGAATGGTAATTAAAAAATCATACCAGGCGCCTCAATAGATTCACCAAGTGAAATGAATGAAATTGCCAAATTTGAGAATTAAAATGCGGAGACAGAAATATAGCGTCGTTCCCACCATTTTTCGCAGGGGTTATTATTTAAGCTGAGAGTAGCGGAGGGAAAGGAAGAGTGATTGCTCCTTGTTCAGAAGCAGGCTATAGCTCACATTATTAGTCATTCTGTCAGACATTTCCGGCCCGTGGCCTGACTACACAATCTCATTTTCAAAGAACAAGCGACATCAGCTTTAGGTACTAATACCCCGAGTCTGCGGCAACCATGCCCTCTTTTGGGGGCCAAACGGAATATGATCTATTTTTGATGGGGATCCCAATGCAACAAATTTATTTTATTTTTTTTGTGTGTGTGCATGTGTGAACTGGCTATAGGAATACTGGAAGAGTTAGGATTACCCAATAGGGCTCGACTTTTTTTCCTGCCATTTACATACAATTGTGTGTGGGTTTGTTGGCAGACATCAATTTAAACAGTTTTGTCTGTAAAATAAAGTAAGACCCATTTAAACTCGATATTCATGGTGCAGTGCAGAAAGTTGAAATCCTGGCCAAAGCTTTGAGGGATTTCATACCACTTCATGCATCCAGAGTATCATTATGGCATGCGAGGCTTTTCAGAAGAGATGTTATGGACTCTGTTAGAAAATCAGTCTCATCGGAGCTTTTATTTATTTTTTTATTTTTTTGTTTAGCTGATTTTTCAGATATAAATCGTGTCAGATCAAAAGCACTGCTTTTTGAAATAATTTTTTCTATTTAATGCTATTGTTGTAGATTTGTTTTCACAAAGGTCTGAACCCCCAGGCCACCATACATCAGCAGTCTGAGCCAACGCTGTTTCCCATCATTAGGGAAATGTTTCATTGGGTAAATGTTCTGTCAAATTGTTTTATTATTAAATGGCTGCCTGTCTGCAGTTTATCAGTTATCATCTGAGGTTGACCTTGTGGATATCCTTTCATTTTGCACACCTGTCTCCATAGCCTGATATAAATTTAGATTTATACTGTAAGTGAAAATTCATTTGAAAAATAACCCCGGGGTTAATGTAGCATATCATGTTTATTATGGAAGGATCAAGCAGATGCTAGGTCTGTTAACCTTATGTCTTTTCCTCATAGAACCACCATGGATGCCTTTTAACATTCTAGTACTGATTTACCTTAATGAAGGTAAATGAAGGTAACTGAAGGTGATAAATGAAGCTAACTGATTTACCATAATGTCTTCATTACTTCATTAAGGTACATGACACATGACACATCTTAAAAATGATTCATAAGTATGTATGCAGGAACTTGGGCCACAGTTAGTCATACATGAAGTGACATCATGTGGTACCACATGCCCCATCTGATAATTTCATATAATTGAAGTAAATTGTTTTGTTGATGTGTCATTGTAAAGGATTTTTTTTTTTTAATGATTTTGGGCAATACACTGAGTAAATGGAGTTATTTAGACTGATGCCTGGAGATACAAAATTTAAAAAAAAAAAGATTCCTAAGTATTCATTTTGGCCTGAAAAGAGTAATTACATTTTTTTTTTGTTTTCATTTTCAGACACAGCAATTTCCATGGCTTTTTAAAAGGTAGGATTCATTCACGAAAACAACTCCACTCAACCTCGCTTAAGGGTAGATCTGCATTAACCCTCCTCCAGGATTTAAACCCATAACCATGCACTCGCAAACCATGTTCCTTATCATGCTATTCAAACGGCAAAAGCAAGCAGAACAATAACCATTTCTGGGCCCATTAAACAACTCATTACTCTGGATCAATGCAGCTGAATACCCCTTTGTGTAACCAATTAATTTAAGGGCTGCAAGCGAAAAGGAATGATAGGCAGAAACAGCTTAGTGTCCGTGTGCTGTACGATTCACATTTCCTAGAACTGATAACTACAAGAAAGCACCAACAGCCAATATCGCTTAACTGATGTGAAATGTCCCATCCGTACTCAATTGACCACATTTGTCAGACCTCATTAATGGAGAGCTATATTGGAACAAATACTAGCGTGTGCTCATGTGTCCTCAGGACAGAATTTGAGAAACACTTCAAATAATCTGTACGCTTAGCCTTTGTGGGTTTGTGCGCCTGGAATCAATGAAAACCTGCTCTCATACATGTAAAAAAACGACAGGGGCTGGGGGTTGTATGTCCGCATTTGACTCATTGAGTTCCGTTCCCTACAAGCTCACAACAGCTGAGGCCAAAAAATAGTATATTTTATAAGAAATCACCATTAAATCTGTACCTTGTCCAAAGCCTATTTTTAAATCCATAATTATAGCGGTCTTTGTTGATTTGTACTATGCTTACTGCTAGCGTTGTCAGTTTAAAGAAGCATGTCTTATGTGCCAAATAAAATATTCATTGCTAATGATTGAATGATTATCTCTAGCAGAGGCTATATGAGTGGAATAAATCCAGTACACTTCCGTCAGAGTAACATTTTCTCGATCAGCCGATTTCGATGCTGAATATTCTGTTTACTGGAGCAGAAAGCCAGAATCAAAAAAAGCAGACAAAACGAGACAGGCGTATGTGAGGGTTTGAGGAACACGGTGGTACTGTGACCTTCCTCTCTCCTCATCCTCACGACAACAGACAAAAGACAGCCCACGCTCTACCGGGAGCTATGCAATAAATGTGGCCTTTTACCTACAAATAGCAACCTGGTCTGATGGTTATTGACATATTCCACTGAGGCCTGACCTTTTCGAAGGGAGCGCGGGAGCTGTCGCGAGTCAAAGTAGCACTGAATAAGTTCAACTGAGCGTTGAACCTTTGGAAATGTAAAACTGGTTCTTCCTCTCACTGCTGGAGAAAGGGTAGCTCCTTTATAGTGGTGCCTACTCATAATGTACCATGAATTCTAACTTTTTATTTGATTGAACACTGAACTCTAGAAATGGCTTGCTGGTGCTTACCTGTATAAGGGCACGTATGTTTTTTGCTGTGCATAACAATAGTCTCAAATGTGGCACGGTAGATTTGGTCTGTATGCACTTGCAGACATATGCATTTCCTGTGTGTAATTATGGTTTTAAATCACTACAGAAAATAATAATAATTTCACATTTTAGTAAACGAACATCTAGTTCAAAATCTCTCATTTGAATGCCGTTCCACTGTACCCTTGAGCAGCTCTACCCTGAAAAGGTGACAAAGTATTTCACACTCCAGTTAAAATGTGCTAATGTTAATTAGACTGAGGTTGTGTTCATTTTAAATAATGGTGTAATAGTTTTGATATTGGTTTAAGACTGATATCCATTATTGGGATTCAAGAAAATAATTTAACAGATGCCATTTACAAAATCATGGCCCACAGATGTGTAGAATCTGAAAGTTAGTGTTTGCGTAAGGGGTATGTATCAATTGAAAGGACATATTCTATCAAGCAAGAACGAAGTGTGTCAGTGTGAAGTTCATTGTTGCCTCAACACTGAAATCCTGCAGCATAGTGCTTTTACTTTAATTACATTACATTCATTTTAAAAAAATTTGGCAGAGTGACAATTTACTGGTAAACTAAAAAGCAAATATTTCCCACTAATAGATCAATGTGTGTATTATATGTTTATATGCTTCGATTCCCTAAGTAAAATTAAAAATTACAATTCTGACCTAGCTTACAGCACTTTATAAACCCATATGCTAAATAGGTCAAGGTTTTGTTTAACAAATCCTATGCCGCCCCCATTTCAGCTGTTATAAACCACAGCCATTATCTAGGACTGCTTCATCTATGCTTTACAAAGGTTTTATGAAGTTGTACTTGTACTTAATAAAAATAAAAAAAGTAAGAACCATTTAGTCATTTTCGAACTGATGTCACACACGTGCCTGTCATCACCACAGTTTGTGCATAGCTCCACATTAATTTGTACCCAACCACTATTTTCACCATTTTTCATTTGTAGCACTTAAGGTTGACATACCCAGTCATGTTCCATTCGTCATTCAATTTCATGTGTGGGCCAGCCTTCGAAAAGCAGTTACATTTCCTGTCAGTTTCCATTAGAACAGGGATGGGAAATCCCAGTCCTGCAGGGCCGGTGTGTACGCAGGTTTTTGTTTCAACCAGTTACCCTGGCTAAATGAGCTAATTGGCTGTACATGCCAACAATGGTTGACTCATTGAATAGATCACAGGAGAACTTTTTCAAACAGAGACACAAGAACAGTCTTTAGTGGTCATTCGTGTGCTCATCAATAAATTGTGCTAAAAAGTCAGATGATGTAAATGTTAGGGCTAATTAAGTAATTAAAGCCAGAAGTTGGCATGAAAACCAGAAGCATATATGGCCCTCATTGCCCACTTCTGCTTTAGAATGGTTCACAGGTGACAAGCTTCAGACAAATTTGGAGGATCGGGTGCAAGGGAAGCCAAGCTTAACCAAAATTCATGAAAATGGTCTCTACGACACAACCTCCTTCTTGTCACAAAAAGCTGTTCCCCATGTTGTGGGCCTACTCTGGAGCCTGGGATTTCAACAGTGGAGTGCTGACACTTGAGGCTGAGTTCTTTACAAGCCTGGCAAGTGAATGATCGCTGTCAGTTGTGTTTGACATGAAGAGAAATATATGCATGCAGAATCTTAAAAAAAAGGAATTCATGTAATGTCATATCAGAACATATGCTCCATCTGATCTGTTGGAATGGTCAATGAACAGCTTACAAAAATCTGGCGCACCAACTAATCCAATTTAAATTAGCACACCATTTTTATGCAACTCCCCTCAAGAGAAACAGGTAGCCCAGGCCTGTACATTGGGGACAGCTATTTTTATTTATTATGGGAGTGTCTAACAATTACTTCCTGTGGGGTTATATGGTTACCAAATGACCTACCAACTGCCTCACTGGAGAGTAGAAGGGTGAGAATTCTTATACTGCAAGTTTTGGGATTGAACCGGCAATGTGCTCTCAATTTAAGAAGCCATCATGGGATGCATTTATAATGTTAGAAACCACGGTAATTTCTCCTTCCTCCATGACTCAGACGCCCCATCCGTCCCGAATTGTGCCCCTCCCATAGGCCCCTGTTCTATAAAGATCAGAACAAATATAACATGAAGCTAATGCCATGATAAATCCGTCCTGACTGGGGAGTGCTATAAACAATGTCCATTCAGCACAGGACGAGCTCTTTAAAGCAGGCTCAGTATCCCTAAGGACCATGAGTGAATCACTTAGCGTCTCATTCTACATGGCTTTAGCAAAGCCCTCAAAGCAAACAGTCTCCACTGACTCATTGCACAGGTAGCCCTGGTAGCATCATCAGGCTTCAAAGACAGAGGGATCTGCTCAGGCTAACTGCAAGTTGATTTATACTTCATTCCAAGTTAGGTATTTATGGAAATGTAAATTCTTTTTATTTTATTTCAGAGATTCATTTATTTGTGATTATGCATGAATTGAAAAATAATGAAAGTACCGATTTCAGAGTATAATAATATAAAATACTCACTTAAGCTGAATTGCAGTTAGAATTTGGTTTGATACTATTTAAACTGAGTAAAGAATTAATGGAAAAAAAATAAATAAAATAATACTTATATATTTATTTCCACACTCTAGAGACACTTTCCTTGTTTTCAGAGATCAACGAACATGTGGAGAAGTTTACATATAAAAATGCACTTCCAAAAGTTCACTGCAGCTAGAAGGACTGTGTTGGAGAATTAGCATTGGGTTGTGGTCGTGCTCGACAAGGCTTGCCATCCATTGGCTTTTACTAAGATGCATTGCTTTGTTCAATGCATTTTTTCTCCATCTACCATTTTTCACCAAATGTTTTTGTAACACAAACCAGTCTCTTTAATCCTCTCAAGTATTTTTTTTTTTTTTTAAGAGATGAAGGCTTAAGACAGAACAGGTTGTGTCATCATTACAATATTTGACATTCTTTAGTGCCTTTGATCTTCTGTCTAATGTTCTTGAACATCTCAAAATGAGGCATTGTTGTGACATTCAGGAGCTACCAGTGGTTGACAGTTGTGACAGTTGACCCTTCTAGAATCTAACCCAAGTTGTCTGATCACCTGACAAGACAGAGAGAATTAACACTCATTCCTTGATGAGCCATCAATACCTTTCTCTAAAGCTGCAATGACCTGTTGTTGTTCTCTTTTCAGCAAAACTAACTGATGTGATGTTTTCTTATCTTTTTTCCTCATCTATATTTTTGCTTTTTCTGTCGTCGTCCCCACCCCCCTTTTTTTTTTTTTTTTTTAAACCGTCTTGCATTTTGACAGAAGCAGTAAGGCTTCTGGGAGCAGCCTGCCATCTTGGAAGCTCTTCCCTCAATCATAAATCCAGCTTTCATGCTTTGTGCTTTGATATAAAAAAGAGCATTCATTCTCCAAAATGATTTGGCATTGACTTTTGCTCTTTGGTGAACATGCTATTATTTTCTTATTAAAAATGTTTAAAAATGTTGTCGTTCTTCCTATCTGTTAACAGGGAGTTTTTCCTAGCCACTGTTGCCTTATGCTTGCTCCTGTGGGGGTTTTGGCCAGGGTTGTCTGTGCAGAATATTGTGACAGTTGTTTATGAAATGTGCTATATAAATACATTTTGATTGATTGAAAAATAATTTCATCACAACATTGAGGTGTTTGTTATTTATTTTGGATCGTATCCATTTACACAGCGTGCTATATTTCAGCGTACCATGCTCAAGGGCACAACAGCAGTGACGTACCTGGGAAAAAAACCTGCAGTCTTTAGGTTACAAGCCCAGTTTGTTACCCATTATACTACACTGCCAATATTTTATCACATCATTGAGGCGAACCCTAGTGTACACCGCGCTGTCAAGCTTGCTCTTGATGATTAAAAAAAAAAGCTATTAATAGACACTTGTATGTTATAGGTCAGGATTTGAGTCCCATCATGCACCTGCATATGCCATGATATTGAGCCAATAATACCAATAACATTTCCAGAAACTGCCCATGACAAAATCACATTCAGTCAGCATAGTATGCATTTCATTGGCCTAATGCACAAAATAAAAAATAAATAGAGAAGTCTCTGGAAGGTAGTTTATTTGGTGACCCTAAAAACAATTTATAGGGAAAAAAAGAATGACCGAATAAAGATATTCACAGGCTTAGATGGATGATTATTTTGCGGATAATCCAAAATCACAGATTAAACCCCTAATCTTTCATTTGTAAGTGCATCTGTGATTTGGAAAAGGATTCTTTTTTGATGCCATCTGCTTCAATATGGTGAACTGTGTTTTATTTTCTTAGAATGCAAATGGGTCAGCATTTTAAATGACTACTAATACAGCACCAATGTCAGATATTAAAACTCTGCGTTCCTTAACTAATTATTCTCTCCAGCTTCTAGTCATGTGTATACACTACGCCAACTTTGTTCAAAGTTCAATCATAACTAATGATTGAAAATCACATTTCAAACATTTGATATCTGAAATGACAATTGCAGAGGAAAAACAACACTGATTGGAGGATTACAGTGACGATGTCATCAAAGTTCCTAACAATTTCTTTATGCTCACTATGCGATATGTAATTAACTATGTATACGCTTGTGTTAGTGTGCACATGTACATAAATGACTGCATCTTTGTTGCCTTTGGATGATTCTGTGTCCGGGACCATGTGTGTCCATGTCCGTGTGTGTGTGTGTGTGTGTGATTGGATTTGTACTCATATAGCCAAGAGAATAAACTGGGTGATAAAGTCTCATGACAACCTGGCAGGGATTTGTATTCACAGCTGCTGATACAATGTGTGCTTTAACACAACCCAGGTTTATCGACGTCTGAGAAAGGGAGGTTAAACTCGTCTGCAGACAGGATGTTCAGAGATTTATAAACCACACAGCAAATAACGTGCAGTGCGTAGCAGCTTGGCTGCACAATTCCTCCACTCTATGTACTTTTTCACCTTATCAGGCAACCAAATGTTTCATATAAAAAGTAACAAAACCTAAAAAACATAAAGCATGTAGATTTATGTAAAAGCTTTAATCAGTACTAAATAAATAAATAAACCATACATACATACATGTGTGTGTGTCCAAAGAATTTGTATGTGCCTAACTAATCAATACAAGCCTCCGAAAACCTAAAACAGACAATATCATGTTTTTTTACCCAATTGATAAGATAATTTCTCTGGAAATAAGGTATCATGTTGCCCATTCAGACTGGAAAGTAATAGCTGGCTATGAATAACAATTTAGATGCAAATCAATCTACAGCTATATTCCATGAACATTAAGTGTTTGAGAACTCAACAAACAGCATATAAGGGGGAAAAAAAGATTTGCTCTGGCATGCAGTGGTAAATAAAAGTGGAGGAACGAATGCGGACGGAATCTTGATACATCATTCAGAACACACTTCCCATTCTTATCGCAAAACAGTCCCCAGAGATCCCCCCGCCCACTACCAACTCCTGCATAGGGGCTTTCAAATACGAAAATTGACTTCAGCTGGTGTGCACTGACATTCAGAAATTCTCGTAATGGCGGGTCTCTCTTGGTGAAGTGGCTCCAGCTCCATTGACTGAAGCTGGCTATTTATGGACTCAATTATCCACTCGGTCTAAAATAGCGAGGCGCTTGCACTGCCAGTGATGAGGAGAGCATCAGCTATGAAAGAAGTGCATCGTTTTTCCTCCGGCGTTACACAAATGCAATCGCTAAGCACGTCGGGAGAATAATAGCAAAGTTGCAGGAAGTGAGGTGCTTGGAAAGGATACAAATTTGCTGAAAAAGCAGCGCTAATATTGGCGCTAATGCAAAATTCTGAAAAATCCCTCGGCTTCCTATAGAAAGAGGATACCTACCGCTGATGGAAAAGCATTCATTGCCAGTAACCCCCCAATGCAGTCGCCCTTTTACAATTGGGTCATTCCTTTCAAAAAACGCAATTAGGTTAAGTGGCCATTCAAGAGCACAGCTCTGTCATTGCAGAATTACCTATTGATTATTTCTGAACTGTGAATTATTTTTATTTCCAGATTTTCCATCTGTATGGACTTGCCGATTGACGTCAGAGGTTACACATTGGTCAGTGGCTGAGAAAAAGTGGTTGTGGCCTATAAAAGAAGAATCAAGTATGTGTCCAGCCTTGCGCCAAAGTGCCAATTTTATACCGACCCATTAACAATTCAGAGGTGACCCCACAATCACAAAATATTTACTATCAGTAATTTTTTTTTTGGCCGAGAACTGAGAGTTATTTAATCTCTTAATAATCTCTCTTCCAATCACCTGATATAACTACTGGGGAATGTACGTAACAATTCAATGACAATTTTCATGTGGGATCACTTGTGGAAGAGATG
Source organism: Anguilla anguilla (assembly GCF_013347855.1). Classification (NCBI taxonomy): domain Eukaryota; kingdom Metazoa; phylum Chordata; class Actinopteri; order Anguilliformes; family Anguillidae; genus Anguilla; species Anguilla anguilla. Next base: position 12,943,479 of record NC_049208.1, on the reverse strand, counting down.
TATATTCAGGATGTGAATTTTGGATCTTTGTTAACGCAGTAAACTTGCATTAGTGCTTCTAGTGATGCTGCATCTTTACTAGCTGTTTCAGGAATGCTGTTTGCCAGGTCTGGTGAATATGAAATCAGATGATTGCACTTCTGTTCTCCTACATTTTAAAATGCTGTGGATAAACGTGTCTGCTAAATGAACGTAATGTAAACATAAGCTCTCATTAACATTATTGTCTGAACTCAAAAGCAGTATTTGTGGTCTCATGGGCACATGAACGATTCACAATGTATATTTACTGTGTACAGGTAACAGAGTGCACTGTGTGATATGTAGTGTGCCATTGCTGGTCCCTTCTCTGTTATGTCACAGTGTAGATCTGCCTACTTCACCTGCATAGACAGCCCACTGATGACACTACACCTTTATGGTAAAGGCAGTCATGAGCAGGTTTAAATGAAGAACATTTTGACCTGGACTGATGGATGGCTCATTCTGCAGAGACACAATTTATTTTTGGACTCCAGGGTAAAGACGTCACATTACCTTGATTAATGCCCACCGTGCTTTGTTCTTAATTTTGAATGACACAGTGACAAGTGGTGTGCTTACTCGGGGCTCACATAATACCCTCGCTTCGAACATGAACAGAAAAAAAGCAGAAGAAAGAAAATTGAATGGGAAAAACAGACTTCACTCAAAGTTAAGGACCGAGCATGCCACAGTTAAGTGTGTGACTAATGGCCAAAAAATAGCCAAATATTAGGCCTCATTTTATTCTCCATTGAAGCACTCAATTTGCAGTGATGGACTGGCTAGACTGAAAATTGAGGGTAAAAAAAAGAGAGATTTTATGTTTTATATTTCAGTGGTCTTTTGCATCATTAAAACTGACTTTATAATGAAGCCATTTAATAACACAAGTTAGTTACAGTAATGAGGGATACACCAAAATGTGAGACCTTTCCAACACAGTCAGTTTGTCAACACAACATTCATCTCTACATATGACTTTTGGTTTCAGTGACATTTAGTGAATGTTTATGAATCCAGGTAATGGCCCTCTGAGTAGTCACAGTATATCCCTGGAAACGATCCTTTACATGTCATATCATATATAATAGTGGTCAGCGTGACTTGTATAATAATGGTTAGTGTGAAGAAGAAAGCAACCATTTTCATTTACCAAAACCAGTCTTGATTATATAATGTTTGTGAAGCAGACATTCTTATCCAGAGAAAATTGATGTGCAATTTTACTTCATGGCCATACTTCATTGATCATCTGTGGCATGACTGTCAACTTAGTGTTAAAGTAATATTAATCTGAAGTTTTGTTTAGACAGCAGGTCTTAATGCTCAAATTGTATTGGATTGGATTGAATATGATTTAGAAATCGTATCTTTGTCCACAAAGTTATTTTACAAGTGGCCTATCGCAAACAGCCAAAAATAGAAAAAAGGACTAGGAGTTAATAATATAGTAATATAGCAATGGTACCAAGCTAGCATCCATGGACTGAAACTCCACGGGATAGTAACTGGAAAATTTAAGAGCACATAATATCCTTAGAATGCAGTGATAGTGTTAAGTGGTGTGTGTTTGTGTGTATGTTTTTCCACATGCATGTGTGTGTATACATTAAGCCAGTCGTGCTTTTTTGTGAAGTATTACTGATGAGAAAATGTTCAGAAAAGGGAGGAACGCACTGACCCTGCTTTTTTGATTTCCTAGCGTGGATGAAACCATGTTGCATTAAAAGGGGGGGTTTCATGGGAACAAACTGACTGACATATATAGAGCTATTGTCCAAATTAAATGTATACTGTAATAATTTCTTAGATGAGTTTATTGGTGTGGGGGACAACTCAAAAACAATGCTTTTTGTCTTGTATTGCAGTGTAATAGTCCAAGTGGGAGGGACGTCAGGTAGATGAGAGATTCCTTTAACAAGGATTTACAGTAACTCATTCAGGGGGTCCTAATCGGCCCATACTAACGGTGGACCCTGCACAGATTATTCTATATCCGCCGACATCCTAAGACGGCCAGATTCAGGTGTTTAGACCAGCAATATCTTTCTTATTTCTGTCACAAAATGATGATGCCAGCCAACAGTCTGTCAGGTGGACAGTGAAGAAGAAAACACTTCAGAGGCCGCATAAGGATGTGGTCCAAATCAGAACAGAAAATATCCAGCGCTACAAGTATTATTAGCTGGACATCAAGGCAAAGATCAGATAAGTGTTGGATATGTGATTTGCAAGTCAAACCAGGCACTTCAAACAAAACAGGAAAAAACTCCTGTTATGTTTGATGTGCTTGGCCTGACTTGCACACCGCATATCGAGCACTCATCAGAAAAGGTTTCCCCTGACTTTGATGGCTTTTGAATGAGTTGAAATGCATTGCTTTTCCCTCCTTGACAGTGAGTGTTTCAGTGTTGAAATGTATAAGGTTTCTGAAGCTCCGATTGGCTTGTTCTTTCTCATCCATCTACCATTCCCGACTTGCCAGTGGTCATATGTAACTGCTGATAAAAGAAAATGAGACAATCAAGCTCTCTTGGGGTTATGGAGGACATCCTGTCCTTTTTATTTTCACACCGCCCTCTGAAGCAGGCATCCTGGAGCAATTCACCTCAAAGACTGCAGAAATAAATTAAGATAGCGCCCGCAAGTTTTGTTCCCCCCCCTCCCCCCCCCCCTTTTGTGTGGAGATGTTTGCAGTGCTCTCCCAATTTCCCGTTATTTCAAGACGATTAAACCCTTGCTTTGTGATTTCCCACAATGTTTGCATAATCCGGGCTGCCTGGAGTCAATTTGCTTAATGGTCAGAATTGAGAGGGTAATTTAAAGGGAAAGAAAGTAAGCCGTCAGCAGGTCTGCTTGTAAGTTGGGGGGTAAATAGAAAGCTGAGGGGGCTTTGATTGGGAGGCCATCTGCTGAAAGGATGTGGGGATAATAGGGGGGGAATGTGAGACACGAGAGGCTATTTTACTCTGTCAGCAGGAAGTCCAATACTCCCCGCCATCAACATTAATGATTCCATGGATGAAGAAGCTACCAACATAAACACAGGCTATGTACTGTATAACACTTCCGAGTAAAATAATATTCCTCCTCACGAGACAGAGTAGCTGGAATACTGTTTGTGAATTCAGAATGGGGAAAATCTAGTTGTAGGTCTGGATTCAGTCAAAATATGTCCTCGCATTCAGATTCATGCACAAGCCTTTTTCTTCGTACTCACAATTAGTTCAGTTTAGAACTCATGATAAAATGAAGTCTGCTCAGAAAAATGATTTTGTTTTTCATAAATAACAAGTATTTTACATTTTAAGCAAACAGTAATGTGATTATTTAGTGGGCTACCAATCAGAATAGTCAGAAAATTGGAATGGAAGGTATGCCATCCACCAACCGACAGTTTCATGCTTTTCAAGGCTTCCTACAGAAATAACCACAATGGCTACAAACTCTCAATCCTTAAGATTATTAACTTCTGTACCTTCAGACTTCATATAAACAGACAGAATTCACATACAACTTCACACATCTACACAAAAAAGCATGAAACATGAGTTATTTTGCTACTTGTTACATTTTCCTGCCAATGACATCACAAATGCTCAAGTATTACAATCAATTATTCTCCCCAATGAGGAATGTTGTAAAATCTTAGTGGTCGCCATCTTGGCTTTGTGTGGAAGCTAGCTTGCTTGGTAAAAGAATGTCAAATGTTGCTTTTACAGCTGTATAATCTTTTTGGGAAGCTTGTTTATATTTCATTTAAATGAATTGACTATCATTTCACATGCAAAAGAAAAAAATGGTTGCACCAGGTCTTTAAATCAAGAATCCCCCTCTTCCCCCTGCCCCTCTACAAAAAAAATTGATCAACAGCGCACGTGTGCCTCTTCATTTTATGAAGAGAACAGCCTTCATCTGCAGACAGCAGCATCAGCAGGGTTATAAACAAACACGTAATCAGAGTGAAAGCGTGTGGCTGTATGCGCCACGCTCTTCCATTACCCTGCCGCACGCGAGCGAGCGCTTTATTTGGTGAAGGGACATGATAGATGGATTTCCACCAGGCTCAGGAGAGTGCATTTGGAAGTAATATTCACATGGCCACATACTTTTATTGAACACACACACGCTGTAATCACTTGGAATGGGAAAGCGAGGCTCAGCGAACTCCATCATTTTTGCAGCTACTTCGAGGTGCCAATCAAAAGGCTCCGTTCTCCAAGGCAAAGCGCTGTATTCGGCTGACATCTCAGAGCCACCGAGAGCATGTGATCAAGGCTCCTTCCAGAACAGAGGTCATGAAGCTTCACTCTCATATCACCCTCCAAGCACAACTTGACTATTCATTCTGTATTCTTCAAGTTATTTGTGACTGACATCACCAAATTAATTATGCAAATTTTCATACCTCCACTGCGACACATTATTGCTCCTATCTGCAGTATTTAAAAGATAAGCCTGGCTGTGTTCATGCTCAGGAAGACAACTGGTTTATCTGACGGGTTGTGGATTTTCCATCCGGTTACTGCTGTATTATTCAGATAATGAGTTCTTGGAAGGATTTTCAACTTTCATGGAGGCACTGGCCTCTGGTAGTTGACAGCGCTCCTTGCCTCCACTGCCACTGGTAAATTATACGCAAAAATAATCTGAAGGTCGAGATCAGTGCACGTGCACAGCTGTTTCCCAGTCACAGAGGACATTACGTGTCCAACACACATATTGGCAAATCCACATCAGTATGAAAAATGGCAATACTTGCATCTGTTTAATTAAATACTTTATTAAACAGAAAGTTAGACAGTAGTCAGATAGTTGCTGCTGGCACCACATTGCATAGCACACTTGGGCATTTAGCAGAAACCCTTATTCAGGTTGTTTTCCAGAGATTATATATATTTTTACATATGCTCCATTCATACAGCTGCATAGTTTTACTGAAGCAATTCAGGTTAAGTACTGTGCTTAAGGACACACTGGCAGCACCCCAGCCGGATGTTTAACACACACTTTGCGTTACAAGCCCATTTCCCTCACCTCTATATTACACTGTTGCCCCAAGTGATAATAAGCTGAGATATAGCACCCAGCTACAGCTGTTAGAAACACAGGATAAGGTTTGCATGGAGGCAGAATCTGCATTTTGTGTTTTACATGTACAGTAGCTCTAAGCTTTGGGAGTGCAGGGAATATGACCAAGGCAGGGGAAAGAAAGATTTTGCAGATGCAATATTCTGAAAGCTTTTTTTTTTTTTTTTTTTAACATGCAAATTCCATCTCCGCTGCACAGCTGGTCAAGTTCGTTATGGCTCAGAACTGAACATCCTTTGGCAGCTACACACCTGGCATTAATCACTGCCTTCACAGACTGAACACTGTGGCCAGTGAATCTTGCTGACTGTGTCACTGAGACTCACGGATAACGATTTCCCTCATCTGTAGTCCTTGCTCTTGATTTTGGAGATGGTTTACGGAACATAAAATGGTTCCCTTGAACTTGTCTTTCTTACCTTGATAAACATCTTGTGTTATTTAAGAATAAGAAAGAAAACGGGTCTGGGAATTCACATTCAATATGGCGCATCGTGAAATACAGGTTGTTTCATATGAACACTATTTGAGCTGAATTAACATTGAGAATTTTGCTGTGCCCATATGCAACTCATGTTTTCATTTGAATCTGTGTCCATGTGAGCTTCTATTACCTTTTCAGTTATTTTTAATACCGAATAAATCCTCTCTGCATTACAGGTATTAAAAATGCAACGTTGAGCACACTGTAGAAACCCGTCCCACAACTGTGAGCACACTGGTGGAACCTGTCCTACAGCTGTGAGCACACTAGAGGAACCTGTCCCACAGCTGTGAACACATATCTCACAGGTAATTTACTTCTGTCCGGGTGACTGGTGTTCATAAATTGACTTTGCTCAACCTTCAGTGTTCACCGTGAAAATACATCACCCCAGCTATCCTTGTGCAGCAATGGACAGAGATAAAGAGGGGGGAATGAAAACGAAAGGATAGGTAGAGAGAAAGACAATGAGAGGGCAGAGTCAGAGAGAGGGAGAGAAAGAGAAAGAGAGAAAGAAAGCGAGAGAGAGAGAGAGAGAGAGAGAGAGAGAGAGAGAGAGAGAGAGAGAGAGAGGGAGGAAGAGAACTTGCACGAGTAAGGAAAACTCTCTCAAGGCCAGCTCTCAGTTGGGAATATCATGGCACATTTCAAACAACTGGGTTCTGGGGAAAGTCACTGAAAGTTCCCTTTAGCAAAATTAACGTAACAGACTTTAATTTGTGTGTGATCCCTGACACGCACGCACGTATGCACGCAGGCACGCACGCACCCTCGCACACACTCACACGAACACCCACACACAGACACGCACAAGCAGAAACATACATAACAGCACTTTAAAAAACACACACGTACAAGGCATATTTCTAACCTAAAACATAGCATATCATGGTTTTTGAAAATAGATGTTCTCTTCATTCAGAGTGAACAATGATCTACTACTACTACCAGTACTATAATAATAATAATAAATAAATTATTTTATTTGTATACTATAGCACCTTTCATACAGTTTATTTCTTGATTTAGTATTAGCTCTAGCAGTAGCATTGCTTGTAGCAGAACTAAAATAGCAGTCGTAGTGCTGATTTATTTCTAAACATGCTGATTTATTTCTAAACATATTGAGAAAATTTGTTATGTACAGATCACTATACATAATGACACTGACGTAGTTCTAATTGGGGTGAGGGGGTCCTGTAACAATTAGCGCGCATGCGGTTTCCCTTGGATACAGCGATAAGGGAGAAGTCGGTGCTAATCTCAGAGGCTGTCATGTGTTTGCCTTCTGGCTGCTGTGAGGGGGGGGGGGGGAACCTCAGTCCCAAAAAAACTGATTTGGGCTCAGTTCATCCCAGGCTGCAGAGATTTTCTTATTCAGCTGTGGAACGGTTTCTATGGTGACAAAAACAAGCTGTTCTCCTGTCTGATTGCTGTGGCCGCAGATTACTGGGTACCCCCCCCCCCCCCCCCAACCCCCACACCACCCCTCCCCTCTGCCCACATAGCATCTCCTTCATTTCCTTGTCTCGTTATTGTGTCGTTTTTTGTTTTGTGCGTTACCCACCTCAGAAACACTCTGAAAAAGCACAAAATCGACCCCATCATATCGGAGATATCCATCTCCGATACGTCTGTCACATGCTGTTGTAGACACTCTGGGGAGCACAGCTTCATTAGCCTATGCCATATAAGTTAAACACACATGTAGGGCAGGACGCAGGCATGTAAACCCATTAACATGTTTGCACAACAGGTGCCATCAGAACTGTGAACACAGCACAGGCAAGAGATGACGGCAAATCACCCTAAGTCTGGTATAGTTTAAAGGAAGAAGGTACTGTAGATGAGCTATAGGCCTGGCACTGATATATTTAAAAATAAGAACAACATACACAAAATAAATAAATAAATAAATAAATAAAAACCCATTTAATGAATTACACCATTTCTGCTGGCTCTGTTCTAACAAACACAACTGAGCATACATTCTGCATTTTGAACAAGCCCCCTATAACTATGACACGTATCCTCTTCTGTTCATTAAACTGAGAGCCCCTCCCATCACATACTAGATGATTAATAAAAACTGAGGTGATAAATATAATGGCACAATCCATGGCATTACAGACATTTAGTGGACCCTTGGTATCTCGAGTCACTTGAGTGACACAACTTTTCGTATAGTATCCATATAAACACCAGCAGTATCCAATGTAGAAATTGAATTTGCAATCTCTAGGTCACAGCCCAGCCCCTTAACCATTAAACTACAGAGGCAACCAACTTACAATTCCAAATTCCAGCCAACTTAGCCAAAGTTCATACCTCAGGTTTAAGAATTACATCAGAACTGTGAGAGAAACAGCAGCTGCTTCAGTTGGAATTAAGTTCTGAGGGTTTAAATCTGAGTTTAACCTCTCCTAAATAGGCTGCAATTGCCTGACTGTTACTTATAGAATGGAGCGAACTCCCACTGGCAATCGCAACAAACAAAACTAAGGTAGCTCAGAGTGCAACGCAGCTTCAATGGCAAAAATAAGAAGTCACAAAGCATTTTAAAGTGAATCCCAGGGGAAAGTGTGCTCAGCTGATGTCTGAATGCAGATTTCTCCAGAAAGTGCAATTTAAAACACGAAGTTCCAATTCGAGGATAAACAGTGTAACTCATTGTCCTCAACCTGAAGGCATACTAAAGGTCCATTAGCAGAAATATAACCTAACACACAATATGGAGATACAAGCGATATGTGCTGAAAATGTTCTACTCAACCTCTATGACCCTGCAGTACTTGCACATTTTTTCATAGCTGTGTAGCATAAGCCTTCGTAATAGTCTCCACCAGCGGCCATAAAAAAACTGTTTACTGTTTTGTAGCATATCGTCCTTTTAATATGGGAACGCTGCATTCTATGGCTAAACTCCTCCTAAAGAAATCCTGATCTCTTTGCAAGGCAGGGACACAGATTTGAAATTTACCTCCACTTTAGATTTTGCTGAATAATTGTATATGAAACATCATTTCCACAAAAAAAAGGATTCAATTCTCCATTAAATAAATAAATAAAGCGGACTAATTTCCTTATTAAGCTTCTCTCAGCCAGCGCTGCTCTGTTTGTGTGGTGAACGTTGTGTCCCCGGTCTCTAACTGAACTGTCAGTTACCTTGGAAATAAGATGACTAAAATCCAGGTCACCACGGCAACAGAGAGATGTACATTGAATTGTATGAATAAAAACACCATTGCATATTGGTCAAAGCTTGCAGTACCCTGTATTTACATTCCATCTCTATGTTATTTCTTCAAGATGCTTGGACTCCTCCTCAATCCCATCATTCAATGCAGTTTGTGGTATGATTTAGAAACCTGTGAACGACATGTGATGTACCCATTGACTTCAGGCTTATGCCCTTTCATTGCGTGAAATGCAACACAAAGTGAAAAGCCCAGCAAGTGTTTTCAAATGTTTCCACTACATACAGGGCAATCTCAACCAAGACTGGCTGTACTGCTCGTGATAATCGAGTGAATGCACTTACGTTCTCCTACATTGTGAGCAGACGTGTGTGGATAAGAGCGTCTGAAAAAGGGAATGAAGGCCTAATGTAAAATTGCACTTCCTTACACAGATCGCACTTCACCTACAATTCATTCATGCAGCTGGATACTCCCTGAATCTTTCCACTTTTATTACCTTAAGGCCATCATTGGCAGTACTTAGGACGGGGCCCAAAGCTGCAATCTTCCACATGCAAGCTTGGTTTTCCATTCCATTAACTCCAGCCATGCAAATAACAGAAGGTCTGGTTTTTATTTCTTTTGTATTACAGCTGTATTTTGGCCAAGGAATATCAGTTGGGATGAATACTAATAGCACGTTATTTTAAAAAGAAATGTCCATCCTTAGATCTGTCAAAAAATACGGTCAATGATCAAAAGCAGTCGGTTTAAGAGGTTTTAAAAAACATGAATCCTTTTCTCCACACTTTCTCTACCTTTGTTCCTGCTTTTCAATATGTTTAACCCTTTGATAAAATAAAAAAAATATACCACTTCTTCGAGAAAACCATTATGGGATTAAATAAGTCAACACCATGCTGGGGCTGTATTTATATTATACACATTTTAGTTTTGAAACACTTACAGATATGTTGTGCATGTACTGGAATGTATTGTTTAAAAAAAAAAACATTTTACAAAACAATGAAATATCAAATTTAGGGGGGTGTGTCTCTTGGGCTAATGTGTCCTCTGCCTGGCTACAAACGTGCACTTATCTCAATCTCCTCGTGCAGTGCTGACATCTATGGGTTGGGCCATGGAACTGCAACGCATCTCAAGTAAAGGCTGACTCCGTGTCTTTGAAAAATATAACCGTGGGCAGTGCACTGACACTGCACCTTCCGCCTTACTACTTTAAACTTTTGCCTGACATTCCGGAACTTCCGGTTTCTAGTAACAATGCAAACTTGAACAGGGAAAGGAGTCCAAGGACGTGTTTCTATCACAATCCCTTGCTTTCCGTCACTGCTTCAGTCCCGCAGGCATTGAGCCAAGGGCTCCTGCATCATCACTTCTTTGTTATATTTTGGATTGTCTTGATTGGGCTGGAGATTCTGAACTTGTTCTGATTAGAACAATGGGCAATTAACAAGCAGCTATTGCATCCTCTCTAAAAAACATTTTTAAATTATGTTTTTACATTTTCTGACCTTTCAGGAAGAAATTATTAATATACCCTGATTAAAAGAGACTGTTAGGAAGTGTGTGTGTGTGTGTGTGTGAGAGAGAGAGAGAGAGAGAACGTAAGTGCAATGTGGAGTTAGACCTGTTAAACTAAAAGATGTGCAGAGATAATTTGCTGCTAAGCCTTCCTCATCAGTGGCTATTCAACTGAATTCGGTAATTAAGTGAATTTTCAACAGCGTTTTACTAATTAGAATGCCTGCAATACTGCAATTTACAAGGTGAACCAAAAAAAAAAAAAAACAGATAAAGTACATGATTACAAGCCACTGACAATACCCTTTTGGTTCTTTTTTTTTTGACAATGTAATTTACTTGATGCATAGTGACATCACATAAGTGTTTTTATTGCGCATGTTAAGGAAACATTTGGCATTACTCGAGCAAGGAGAGAGAGGCATCAGCCGTTAAATCCAGATCAGCCATTAAAAACATTAACATCCTGTAGCATAAATAAGACATGAGAGTTATTTTGGAGATGGATCAAAATTAATGGAGTGACTCAGGGGCTGTAAAGGTCACCTACGGGACATGTTCTGTGCCGGAAGCTCCCGGGAGCAAGCCACAATTAACGGAGACTCTGCAGACAAGGCCGTTACTACATGTAGACATTGTACAGCCCCGGAACCTCATTCGTACATGTCACGAAAAACAGACCTAGAAGGAAGAAGAAGGGAGCTGAAACCTATAAGGACTTTTGGAGAAAAAATAAGAAATAAAACAGAAAAAATGTGAAGCTTCGCGGTGTACAGGAGGTTTAAGGTCTTGCTTGGAAAATTCTGACATAAATTAGAAACCCCAGAAGGCCAGTTTTATTGCTGGGATGAAGCACGTCAGTGTTCAGAATGTCAATGCAGCTTATTTAAAAGAGCCGCAGACACGTTTCGGAAAGCATAGGCCTATATAAAGCCATTTCTGTGTGTCAATTACAGACCTGTTGACATCTTTGCATGATACAAGTCATTTATTTTGTTAATATTGTTCTACATGGATGTTCTACAAAGTTGTTGTACTGGGATCCTACCGACCACATGAATTGTGATAGTTATCCTTAAAGACAGGTCTCAATGGTCAAACTAACACACTCTGTTAAGTTTGGGCTATTTGTTATATATTAAGCAGATGATCTTAGCACGTATTTACCTACGTCATGCAATTAATTCACATTGTCCATACCGTAAGTGCCAAAATATTAAGTTCGCCATGTTGTGTAGCCAAAATGTTTTTTTTTTGTTGTTGTTTTTTCATGAAATCCACCTGATGGTTTTGGATTTTGTGACCAAGCGGAAGCAACCGACGGCAAAGCGCACTTGGAATCCGCCATTTTTTTTATGTGGATGACTGAAAAACGGTGTTTAAGCAATATCCTGTCCAACATAGGGAGAAGGTCATGGGGACGGACGTGTGGCTCTATCCCCCTGAGAAGTCATTCCTTACCTTCGCCGCACAGGGGACCCAGTGATGGACGTTATTGTTGGACTAGGACAGTGACGAGAAAGCGCAGTGTCTCGTCTGCCCGAAAAAATAAATAAATAAATAAACACCGTTTAGTGCTTCATTCATGTGATCGGTGAGGGTAGACTAACCTCAAAAAACAACATATATATATATCAGCAATCACTACCCTCTTCGCCATCTTCTCATCAGTTACATACACCGCGTTATAGCGCTGCGCAGATTCCAAAGAGAAAGCTACCCTGTTTCAAAAGCTGTTCCTGCAATACTATCTGATTGTAGCGGTGTTTTCAGTAAGCACATGGCCGTGTTTTCCAATTTCGTCAAAATGCCTGACTCGTGGCGGTGAAGTGCAGGACCAAATAGACTACGTATTGTCTTAACAAAGATTTGGGGTGCATTTTAATTCAGTTCTGGTTCATTCTAACTGCAAAACATATCGATGCATGATCATAATTTAAAAAATAAAATAAAATCACCAGCAGACGATGTGCAGCACCGTTTCTTTTCATAAATTTGTGATTCTAGCCTTCCCCCAAAACATGCACTGTTGCATAGGCTATTTTATTTTATTGTTTAACATGAGCATGTCAGTCTCTATCACGACAGCTTGGCAGGACAATGTTTGATATCACATTAACACTGTAACACACAGGTGCTCACTCCTGTACCATGTACTGTACATCTAGGCATATATCATTTTCTGAATGAAAACGTCACATCTCTCTTGTTTCTAAATGAAGTGTAACACACAATCACATGTGAATACACTCTCTGACAATAGACTCCGCAAGGGGGCTTGTAGCACAGTAGTTTTTAAATCACCCGACTTAACCTCATAAAAATACGTGATCAACCATAAACAAGCCAACCACTGAAGGGTTCCTGATGTTCTTTTCTTTGTTAAACCAAATTACATTCCATTTGTATCTTTCGTCGTGCGCACAGCTCAGTGAGTTCAGAGAATCAAGTCAGTTAAATCTAAATTAATTTAGAATTGTGTTTGAGAAGGAAAAGTGGAACACTTGCCTTTATATGCAATTCAAAGTTAAGGTCAGAGGGTTAATTCACTACAGGCCACAGTGTATTGCAGCTATTTTTCAGAACACTGTTTGTCACTGTAACTACGGCAACATGGCGTAAACACCACTCTTGAGGAACATCACTTGGTGCGACATGAGCAGTGCAGACTGGGTAGACTTTGGCTTTTAAATAAATGGAACTGTTGAAGTTTGTTCTTCACAAACACAAACACGATCTAACCACAATATCCTTGTTTGTTTTTTTCTGGATAAGGGTATGCACCTGTTATTTAAATAAATTGAAAATCAATATGTGTACTAAGTGATGGATGGATGCAGTCATTTAACAGGGCCCAGTTATTGGTCTTCCCCACTTTAGAAGATAAGAGGAAAGACAGAAATGGTGAGACCACTTCAATACAACAGCAGAGGCCATTTGTCATGTTGCTTCATAATGGCTCTTTATCAGCAAAACATCACTTATGAACAGTAGTGCTGGCATAAAATGTGCTTCTCGCGCACATGTTGCATTTCTAAACAGAGTAGCCATTTGTCTTTATTTTATTTTGCGCCAGTATTTTCCTGTACCACTGAGACCATACTGGAGAGAAAATGTCAGCAACAAAGCCAACTGGAAAATAAAGAGAATAAGAAAACATGTAATCTATTTCCATCTGGGTGTTGGAGTTAAGACTGCTGACTTACAGCAATGCCATTATCTAATTACTGTCATTATCTAACTCTCAATACACTAAGTGTTCAGCTGGACTTATTTTCTCTATATGCTGTGCAGTGTAAAACACAAGCTATGGACATTATGAGGACAGTCTGTTTCCAAAAAGGCTAAGTCAGCCACAGTCTATTTGTCACAAGTACACGGTTAGACGCTTGGTCTTTAGATATTTGTTAAGATATTGATAACTGTGGACATGACTGGACCTGGGGGGTGAGGAGCTGAGGTGCGTAGAGTGCCTAACCCCCTTAACCACAATGTTCCATGATGAGTTAATGGTTATGATGGGAACTGAGATATCATGAGTCACTGGTAGGCCCACCCATTTTGTGTCACGACACCTTATTCTTTCTTCACAAGTTAAGGTTCTTTTGGTTAATGGTTCAGGCAGGGAGGGAAAAAAGGCCAGAAGGTATATAGCATATCACACATCAGGTCAGAATCTCATCATTTCAGTTAGACACTGCTGTGTGCAGTTTATCAAGTATTACAGTATTGGGAAGCATGCAGTTTCTCAAATGGCTGATATAATGCATGCAATATGCAGTAACCCTTTAGGCAAAATATTGCTGATTTCAACAGTCATACCACCGGCATGCCATCAGGTGTGAGCTACCCTGGATCACTGTGAATTCATTGCAACAACTCTAGCACCATCTATTGACAGATAGTGGCATTTTACCTTTATTTCAAACAGGGAATAGGCCATTTAACCAAATTTCAGTGATAATCTTTTTTTTGTTTTGCATATGAAAATTGAAGAAAGAAAATCACCACTGCCAAAGAGAAATACCAGATTCACACAGACTAAAATTTTATTATTACAAGTTTATAACCTGTTTTTGCTGTTTGAACATTTTGAACCAGAAACATATAGTGTATTGAGCTGCAATCTGTTGCCAGGTTAAAGCACACAGACTTTTTCCCCCACTGAGGAGAACAGTCTTCTCATATTAATGAGCAGAATATCACCATCTACCTTTCTGTTCCACATTGACACGGTAGGACTCAGAGAGCAGTCACTGGAAAGAATCCCACAGAATACAAAAATCAGACGGCTTATTGATTTTGAAGATAATCTTGAAACCTGACAGAAGATGTACTAGCCATTTGGCCCACCTGGATTTGAAAAGTAAGTGCAGTTTTAATAATGTAATGCTTCTGGGATAAAGCTGGCTTATGCATGTGACACCCACATTAGTTCAGCAATGGGTTGACTGCCACCACCATCAGTGCAAAAAGATTGAAGGCAATTTTTCACTTCTGTTCCTATAAACAAACCTGGGAATGCATGCATAAAAATATTATATTCACACTATACTTACAAGGCCATTAAACATGTATAAACATCATGTGAATTTTTAACAAAATAACTTTGCGCTGTATTGACAAGATGTGATTTAGTTAATGGCGAGGCCTTTCTTGAAAATTATTTACTCACATTATCTATTTCAGACATTTAATTGGAATTGGGATGTAAACACAAAATCATGTGTGGAATAAGTAACATTAGCATCATAGCTAGCTACTACACTTCTAAAGTGAATAACTTTCATGAAGTTATCCACAGCCTATCCTATCTCCATGTTGCTTTTCATTTCCTTGGTGACACCACCGAGCAAACGCAATTCCAAGGTTGACTCTAGTTCTTGAACAAGCCCTGTCGGCTTGTCTTTTTGCTTCGCTGTATCTAGGCATCTTAGCATCACCCGTTGCAGTAGCTAAATAGCAGCTAACACTTACTGTACAATATTTGTAATCTGAACCCAAGCCACAGACTCTATAGCCACGCCCACCACTCCCCACACAGAAAAGAGCTCCACACCCAGAAATGTCCAAGACACATTTTAGAATAACAAATACAGGCAAAATGTGCACAAATTCGACAAAGGTGCGCCAAGACTGAGATTGCCAGTACATCATAGACATGCCTTAGCATAGCTATTTTACAATATTTTCAAGTAAAAAATCCTGCATAGTTTACCTTTAATGAGTTGAACCTGCAATCCAAAAGTGCCACAATTCAAAAAAGTTTCAGTAATGTCCTGCATAGCCATAGAGAGCATTTGAATCGTCAGCTGTAAAAGTGAATGATTCCCATTGGATATTTCAATCAAGATAATTGCTGTAATTATTAACTGATGCATAATCAGTTTTTCCTAGTGCTCTAGAGAGCGAAGTGTCACTGTATTCATCATGAAAGATTTAAAAGCAATATATATTTTCTTTCATTTATATATATATATATATATATATAAAATTTACTCTATTTACTGTGGCAGCTGTTTTAAGCCTCTGTCTCGTAAACTGCAAAATGATTGTATGTCTACAGTGTCACTGACGGTCCTTATTCAATATCATGAACCCCACATCAAAATTACTTCAATGACAGAGGGGAGTTTAAAAAATCCCACAGACAATTTGTCTCGACTATCGGAGCTCAGAAGTCTTGTCAAACAGTTATTAAGAAGGAAAATCTCATACACGTGGGTTGCTGTAGTGGCATGTCTGTTGGGATTTTGTTCAACAACTGAAAGGGTCAAGCAATTTATTTAGGAGATTCACAGGGCAGATAGGTTTGTTTCCCGTGCATGACGGTTATTCTGGAACACACAATTTAGCACCATGTTGCTACTCATCACAACCCAGCACGTAATACGAATCAATGTTTGACTCAGATCCACCGAGTTCTTTCCAAAGTCCATAAAGTCTAATCTGCACTTTCACCTCAAACAAGCAAGATGGCTGTAGACAAAGCTTTACAAAAACAAACAATCAATAGTCCAGTGAAACAAAGGTGTTGTGGCTTTGTCCATATGCATGCAATTGTGAACTTTTTGTTAAGTATGAAATGTTGATTGAGTAACTGATTGTGAAAGTGGCATTACCCTTCCTATTATGTTACCATTACATTGCCATTTGTGTTGTTAAGGTTTTGTTATGGGTTATGACTCGATGAAATACCCCAACCTAAATGATGTGATCCTCTTTTCCACATAAATTGTCATACTTGCAACTTTTTTGTACTGAACACAACCTGATATAGTACTATTTTATCTGGACAATGTTGCAACCTGTAGCGCCACCTATAGATCAGCAGGTACATCAGATGTGCAGTAGGTGTACAACAGGCCACTGTGTTTTGAGTTGAAGCCGAAAAATGATCAGACTTGTGTGTTAGCCTCTGCTGAACACAGGTTGATACTGTACCATTCCAGCAGGGCATTGTAGGAGCCTGTAGCACCACCTATTGGTCATTAGTTACACTAGTTACACTAGACCCCTATGTTTATGCTGTTCACACGTTCTTTCATGAACTACCTTCTATGTGAGAGTGTGTGTGTGTGTGTGTGTCTGTAAGAGAGAATGAGTTTCTATATAGTTTGCTTTTCTATGTGTGCTTGCGCATTTGTCATGTAATGTTATATCATTATTTCTAATAAGTAAATAATTGAGAAACACATTAGTCAATTATTTATGAACATATTATGAACAAATTAAAGACAGTGGGCCTCATCACAAAACATGCACATGAGATTTGATTATTACATATGCTGACAAATGTTCCACAAATTGTTTTTTGGTACAATCAAAATTAATGTGTTTTTGGAAACATGCTAAAGACATACTGTATATGCAGATGATTATTTATTGAAGGCCTAATTATTCATAAGCCAATTTAAATAGACTTCATATTAACAAAATATCAATACAAGTATTACAGTAGTAAGAAATAGCCTATTGACATAACTATCAACCATCTGAAGTCTTGAAATTTTCACTAGTTTATATGTCGTTTTCAGTTTTGATGTCAGTTTATTTTTACTTAGTTTTAAGAGTGGGTTCTCAAG